>NC_053023.1:96217733-96239554 GCF_003073215.2 Triticum urartu | reverse complement strand
GAGTTTCTCTCGAAAGAAGTGAGTGGGAGGAAAGTAGAACTTGATGAGGTAATTGTACCTGCTCCCTTATTGGAAAGTAGTTCATCACAGAAATCAGTTCCAGTGATTCCTACACCTAAGTGAGGAAGCTAATGATGATGATCATGAAACTTCTAATCAAGTTACTACCGAACCTCGTAGGTCAACCAGAGTAAGATCCGCACCAGAGTGGTACGGTAATCCTGTTCTGGAGGTCATGTTACTTGACCATGACGAACCTACGAACTATGAGGAAGTGATGATGAGCCCAGATTCCGCAAAATGGCTTGAGGCCATGAAATCTGAGATGGGATCCATGTATGAGAACAAAGTGTGGACTTTGGTTGACTTGCCCGATGATCGGCAAGCAATAGAGAATAAATGGATCTTCAAGAAGAAGACTGACGCTGACGGTAATGTTATTGTCTACAAAGCTCGACTTGTTGCAAAAGGTTTTCGACAAGTTCAAGGAGTTGACTACGATGAGACCTTCTCACCCGTAGCGATGCTTAAGTCCGTCCGAATCATGTTAGCAATTGCCGCATTTTATGATTATGAAATTTGGCAAATGGATGTCAAAACTGCATTCCTTAATGGATATCTTAAAGAAGAGTTGTATATGATGCAACCAGAAGGTTTTGTCGATCCAAAATGTGCTAACAAAGTGTGCAAGCTCCAGCGATCCATTTATGGACTGGTGCAAGCCTCTCGGAGTTGGAATATACGCTTTGATAGTGTGATCAAAGCATATGGTTTTATACAGACTTTTGGAGAAGCCTGTATTTACAAGAAAGTGAGTGGGAGCTCTGTAGCATTTCTGATATTATATGTAGATGACATATTGTTGATCAGAATGATACTGAATTTCTGAATAGCATAAAAGGATACTTGAATAAGAATTTTTCAATGAAAGACCTCGGTGAAGCTGCTTATATATTGGGCATCAAGATCTATAGAGATAGATCAAGACGCTTAATTGGACTTTCACAAAGCACATACCTTGATAAAGTTTTGAAGAAGTTCAAAATGGATCAGGCAAAGAAAGGGTTCTTGCCTGTGTTACAAGGTGTGAAGTTGAGTCAGACTCAATGCCCGACCACTGCAGAAGATAGAGAGAAAATGAAAGTCATTCCCTATGCCTCAGCCATAGGTTCTATCATGTATGCAATGCTGTGTACCAGACCTGATGTGTGCCTTGCTATAAGTTTAGCAGGGAGGTACCAAAGTAATCCAGGAGTGGATCACTGGACAGCGGTCAAGAACATCCTGAAATACCTGAAAAGGACTAAGGATATGTTTTTTATGGAGGTGACAAAGAGCTCGTCGTAAACGGTTATCGTCGATGCAAGCTTTGACACTGATCCAGATGACTCTAAGTCACAAACCGGATACGTATTTTTATTAAATGGTGGAGCTGTCGATACGTCTCCAATGTATCTATAATTTTTTATTGCTCCATGCTATATTATCTACTGTTTTGGACATTATTGGGCTTTATTATCCACTTTTATATTATTTTTGGGACTAACCTATTAACCGGAGGCCCAACCCAGAATTGCTGTTTTTTGCCTGTTTTAGGGTTTCGAAGAAAAGGAATATCAAACGGAGTCCAAACGGAATGAAACCTTCGGGAATGTGATTTTCTCACCCAATACAACTCAGGAGACTTGGACCCTACGCCAAGCCAGTTAACAGGAGGCCACGAGGTAGGGGGGCGCGCCTACCCCCCAGGCGCGCCCTCCACCCTCGTGCCCCCCTGTTGCTCCATCGACGTACTTCTTCCTCCTATATATATCCACGTACCCCAAAACGATCAGATACGGAGCCAAAAACCTAATTCCACCGCCGCAATTTTCTGTATCCATGAGATCCCATCTTGGGGCCTGTTCCGGAGCTCTGCCGGAGGGGGCATCGATCACGGAGGGCTTCTACATCATCATCCAAGCCCCTCCGATGAAGTGTGAGTAGTTTACCTCAGACCTACGGGTCCATAGTTAGTAGCTAGATGGCTTCTTCTCTCTTTTTGGATCTCAATACAATGTTCTCCCCCTCTCTCGTGGAGATCTATTCGATGTAATCTTCTTTTTGCGGTGTGTTTGTTGAGATCGATGAATTGTGGGTTTATGATCAAGTCTATCTATGAATGGGTCTTGTCTCTAATGATCCGCATCTCCATACTCAGCGAAAACAGCCGAACGAAGGTGTAGTGCAGCGGATGAAGGTTAAACATAGCAAAGATGTCATCAAACCGCAGGACGATCGTACCCCCGATGTCGCCATCCACAAAGCCCTTGCCCTCTGGCACCTTGGCCACGAAAACCGGGTATGCCACATCCTTCTCTCTGAGACGCCGCTTCTCCAAAGAAAGAACACTGTCGTGCAGACTCCGCATAGCACCGGTTGCAGCATTCAGCATATTTGGCGGTAGCATCGCCCTACCCGCCACATGCACCCTCCTCGAGATATCCTTAGGTGAAGGTGGCCCGTCCTGAGCACGGATCGAACTCGGTGCCGGCTGGCTCGCACCGGCGCCCTTGTTAGTCTTTCGTTTCCGTCCCTTCTTCTTGATCTCCTGTAATGGGACCGAGTTCTGCTCACAGACCGCCTTCTTGAGCGTGTTGGGGCTGATAATATTTCGCACCTCAGCTATCTGAGGCTCGGTGAAGGCGGGAGCTGGAGGCGTGTCCTGAGAACTGAACGCCAGACGACGCCTGTTGCAATTGGATTTCTCCGCCGTACCAGCTAGATCGCGGTCGTCTTGGTTGGGTTCTTGAGAAAGAGGCCCGCAGAACTCGTCAGCGTACCCATGTTCGGCAAAGTACTTATCAACTTTGGTAAATGTACCGTCGTCGTTGTCGTCGCCGTCCGGATCCTGTGCCATAGGGCTGTCCGGATCCTGTGCCATAGGGATGTCCGGCAGGTCCGGTAGCGTTGCGGCGTTCTTGCCATGGCTTGGCGCCGGCACGACTGGCGGTCTTGTCTGTGGGGTGGTGTCCCCCGCCCCCAAACGAATCTGGCTCTTCGGCCAAAGCAGGGGCCAGTTTACGCAGGTGCTGAGGGTCATCTCATCTTCTTCGTCGGCCCCAGCGGGTCGAATCGGAGGTAACAGCTCGTCGCAGCCTGGCAGCACCCGAACCACTTCAACCCTATACATTGTGGGTGGCATCGGATTACCGTGGAACATGGGGTTGCCCGGTTGAACGATTCTGCCCTTGGCGACATCGACCAACTCGGCGCCCACGAAGTGCAGAAGAGTGCAAGGAACGTCGGCGGTGCCCTGCGAAAACATGTACAGGGCGTCAGGGATGCCCAGTCAAAGGCAAGGAGATGAAGTCATCGGCCGAGAGGCTTGGTTACCGTGATGCCGTCGAGCTCGGCTAATGTCGAGGCACCGCCAACGGCGGGCGTGCAACTGACGGAGGGGGCGCTTGCTGGCGAGGTCGTACACCCGGGTGCATTAAGCTCCAATGCCCGTGCCGGCGCCGGAGACACGAATACCGCCTCCGCCGGAGACACCAATGGCGCCGCCGCCGGAGACACCAATGGCGCCGCCGGAGACACCAATGGAGCCGCCTGCGCGCTGTGCGAGTTGCTGGCCGTGAAGCTGGGAACCGGGGGAGGCCCCTGTTGGCCGCCCGCAATCCACGTCGTCAGCCCATGAATCAACGTAGGCACCATGGCGTTGAGCGTCGTTCCAAGTTGTTGTTGCACTTGCTCTTGGACAAGCTCCGGAATCCGCGCCACTTGTGCCTTGAGTTCTTCAACCTCGCGCGTCTGGCTTTCCGAGCTGGTCTTTTTCTCCTTCCGCACACCAGCGGTATAGTATGACCCCCATTTTGTGGACAAGCCTTTGCCGGCCACACGACCAGCTGACGTCGGCTTAGTGAGCTTATCCTTGTTTTTCATTACGTTCAACGCCCTATTTAAAGGGGTGTCGAAAGGGGAGCTCTTAGACGACCCCGCGCTACTGCTTTCAGTGTCTCGCGAAAGGAACGTGAACCATTTAGAAATATTGGGGATTAATTAGAGTGCAACCATATGGAGCTAATTACGCGGGGGTGTATTCCTTACCAGAAGAAGCTCAATCGCGCCACAGAAAAAAAAAAAAAACAAAAAAAGCTCAACCTGGTCTTTCGGATCCGTGGTAAGCTCCTTTGTTATCGAGGTCCTCCTTGTACCGGCCCTGACATAGTTCCTGGTCTGCTTGTCACCACTGTATTTCTCGAAGGGGGCGGTAGGCCTTGCTCGGCACGCTCCGCGTCCTCCTTGTCCCATATAGGCTCCGCCACTCTGTAACCGCCGGGACCGAGTTTGTGTTCCCCTAAGTTCAACTCCCGCATTTCTTTCCCCCACTGACTTGATTCGGAGGTTGCGCTCTCTCACTTGATCTTGAACTCCTTGTACTCATCTTCGCTCATCAAAGGATATTTCGCCTTGATCTTCTCATAACTATCACCTTTACAATCATTCTCTTCACCGCGCTTTTCCAAGTAGACAGGGCCGTGCTCATCTTCGTGAGGGCGCACTGTTCACTTTATTCCCTGAGAGGCGTGTGTTTTCAAATTCGGCGGGGAACTTGTATCGTTCGTGCAGCTTCGTGAAGAGGAGGTTGCGCAAATTCCCTCGGTCCTTA
The DNA here is from genome assembly GCF_003073215.2 of Triticum urartu. Lineage (NCBI taxonomy): Eukaryota > Viridiplantae > Streptophyta > Magnoliopsida > Poales > Poaceae > Triticum > Triticum urartu. The sequence goes on along the minus strand of NC_053023.1, from coordinate 96,234,903 downwards.
TGCCTAAGGTTCTCGGTGTTGATCGAGACGGTGCTCCGGAGAATGCACCCGAGCTGAAGCGAGTACCCCTTGACTATATGTTTGGGCTCCGTTGGATTCCCGTCGGAGTCCACTTGAGTGAATTCCTCCTTGAGGGTGCGGAGCGCATTCGGGCGCCGGTCCTTCCTTTGCTTCTTCGGTTGGCTGCCATCTGTGTGTGCGCCGCCATCATCAGTGGTGGCATCCTCGGCGGCACCATCAGTGGTGTCATCCCCGACGCCACTAGGGGTTGTGTAATCAGGATCGGTGTCTTCCGCGGCGTCCTCATAGCGGTGAGGTTGTTCCTCCATCTCCTGGGACAGCTCCCAGAATTGCTTGCCGCCCGAACCACCGGCCTCATCGTTGTGGGCCATGTTTCGCTCTAAATAGGAAAAAAGTTTGGTCAAAAAGTTGGTTATTGTCAAGGAACAAGATCATGGTCTCATCATTTAGGGTTTGTCGACACCGAGGCACCCTAAAAGCCTAAGCTTTCATCATTTAGGGTTTGTCGACGCCGAGGCACCCTAAAAGCCTAAGCGTACATCATTTAGGTTCTCATCGACACCGAGGCATCCGGGGCAGCCAAGTTAAGTTTTCATCATTTAGGGTTTATCGATGCCGAGGCACCCTAGGTTGGGCCTAATCACTTGGCACTAATCACTTGGCTCTATTGCCACCTATGTTGGGTTTATCATCTAGGGTTTATCGATGCTAAGGAGAATTCTAAGTTGGGCCTAATCACTTGGCTCTATTGCCACCTATGGTTTAATGCAGCAAGAATAGGGCAGTTGATCCTACTTAACTAAGTACTAAGATACCCCGGCCCATGCATTAGTCGCAAGTACCCCATATGTCCTATTTTTAGCAAAGTCATGCTAAAATTCACGGAAAATTTCAGCATGACCTTTGCTGAAAATAGGACATATGGAGTACCCGAATTTGCCGGAACGGAAGTTAATCGACATTCCGGCAAACTCAAGGGCCTCTCGGGGTACCTGCAAATCATCACGACACGATGGTCGGAGACAAAACCCAGCAAACTAGCACCACAATGTGCCTCTACTTTCATATGGATGAAAAGGCCACAGACCATATGGTCCTCTGCTTTCATATGGACAAAAATCAGCTCAACTTATGTGAGCTTCCATTCCAGATCTAATAGCAGCAAGTTGTTCACTTGTAGCTCAACTTATGTGAGCTGCCTTCAAGAAAAGAAATCTGCAGTGGCACATCTGCTCTCTGAATACATTGGCAAGAAACAAAACAACACCTAGTACCATCCATCTGCTATGGCCGTATCATGCAGTTTAACTAAGCACTAACAGGTAATTATATAACAGAAAACTTGGCGCGTACGTGTCACTTAGCTTGGGCAAGCAACATACCTCGTCCTCTTGGTTAGTCCAAACAAGCTGTATGCTGAGCCTCAACTCACCACCTGCACATTTTACAGCACCCATGAAATGAAAAACTAAACATAATTGTCAACCAACAAAACCAAAACACAAACAGGACTTCAAATTTTCACGATCAGGAAGAAAAACAGGGTTTTCAACTACTATATTCAGTTTCATGGCATCAGTTGAACAGTTGAAAAAGAACAAGCTTCATTTAAATATCTTGCTGCTAACAAACATAACTAATGTCAGTACTCAAAAAATAGAGTGACCACACAGGGAACAAACAAACTATTCACTTTTTATTTCTTCAGAATTGGACCAGACAGAGAACAACTCCTTGGAAGCAAACTTATATGAAAAGGTTCAGCAACTTGAAACGTAACTCTTATATGAAAATCTTCTGTATGATCAATAAGCAGAGCACATGTATATACCTGTATCACTGTCTTGGAGCCAACAAACGCCTCAATTTTTCTCCAACCGTGATCGAACCTGATCGCCTATGCTTCTTCTTTCACTCTCCTGCATAAAGTTATTGTTACTACCTAGGGATTATATGCTTGTTTACCACTACTAATACCATTTTTTAATATAATCTTCATTCTCCTGCTATTTCTTTTCTTACAAGTGTTGATGCCATAGTGTCTCAGGTTCTTCCTAGTTAAAACATGTGATTTTGAGAAGGAATTTGCCCAATTTTCGCAGGGAGACAAAACTTAGCTAAAAATTTGATATAACAAGTAGTCCATGAAATTATATTTCCTCTAGGCAAAGTAGAAGATATTATTTTGTTTTTCCTCTAAGGTAAAGGAAATAGCCATCACTTTGAAGTGTCTAATAGATGAAATAATGCATGAGTTAGAAAGATATGTGCAAGTGTCTGAAGGCATCCTGTGAAGCAGAGCTTCCAAATTGATCTTCTTGAAACATTGTTACTAAGTAAGGCTTAATTTCATATTTCTGCAAACTAAGGTAAACCAATTATTACATGCATAAATTTCTCATTTGGAGAAGCCAAGTATCAAAGGTTTCGAACCATGAGAATTTATTGCATTTTTCGGTGACAACACGGCTAGGAAAAAAAGACTCTGATACAGAGACTAATGACGCGATGCCCCCCTCCCTTAGAGGCATTATCACAAACACCTATCAAGCACAATCCTTTCACATGTAAACTTGAGCATGCTCTGGAAAAATCACGCAGCAAGCAAAAAATTGAACAGAGGATGCAAGAGGAAGGAGGGAGGGGGGATGAGGGAAGAGGGAGGAAGGACGAAGGAGTGGTGGCTACCTGCCTACAGACTGGTCACCGTGTAGCTCCGGGCGGCAGCGTTGCTGGGCAGGAGCGCCTGCTCCAGGGAGGGGGGCACCGCTGGTGGGAGTGGCTGCTTGATGGGGGAGCGCTGCTGGGGTCGTGTACCGGAGGCGGGGCAGCGGAGGGTTCGGCCGGCTGGGCGCGCCGCGGCGGCGGGCCGGCAGCGGTGGCGGCGGCTAGGAACCCTAGCTGTCGCTCTCGGGAGGGAGGTTGACGCAGGCGGGGCCGCGGGGGGGGGGCGCGAGGGCGCGGGCGGGGCGGAGGGGGGTGAGGGAGGTGGTCGGGTGCGGCGGGGGAAGCGAGCACGGCCGGGGACGGCGAGCACGGGGGAAGTGGTGGCGGTGGTGGTCAGGCGCGGGTGAGACGAGGCAGGGGAGGGATTAGAGAGAAATGTGAGAGATTGGGGATTTTAGTGTGGGGGGAGGCTTAGCAATGGCGCACCACCCAGGGGTGCGCCATAAGTACATCCATAGCAATGCGCACCACTGAGGGGTGCGCCATAAGTAATTTAATCTAGCCCGACTTGTCAGAGTTATATACAACCTAACCCTATCTACAACAGACCCCGCCCACTAGCCCGACTGGTCAATACGCATCACACACACCAGGAGGTCTCTGGGTTCGATTCCCAGGCTCCCCAATATTTTTTACTGCATTTTAAATCCTGTTTGATATTTATTTGTGTTTAAATATGTTCAAACTTGTTTAAATCATAACAGTAATTTTTTATAAAAACAGTAATAACCCCCCCAGGGGTGCGGGGGGCCGGGTGCTCGTCGGCGGCAGTGGAGCGGGGGAGGGTTTGCGGTGGGACGTCGGCGGCGGTGGAGCTAGCTAGCTGGGGAGGGTGCAGGTGGGATCGAGATGAGGGGAATCGAGATCGAGATGGAGGGGGATCGAGATCAAGTGTCCTCATGAATTCAAAAAGTGCCCATGAAATTTAAAAATATTCATGATATCAAAAAGTGCCCATGAAATACAATCGAGAAATGAAGACTACGATTTAAATACAATCGATCTTAGCTAGCTATCTGTTCACAATCTTCTTGCCCTTCTTTTTCGCAAATGGAGTTCTTCTGTGGAACGGACGTCCTTTAGGTAGGGTGGTCCTGCTTCTTCTTGTGGTGTGTGCTGCTACTTCATCGTCGTCGTCATGTTCGATCTTCGGGTCGCCGTACTTGTCGAAGTCTTGCTCATTGGCTACTCCATCCATTCCGATGATCTTCCTTTTGCCTCTCCTCACGACAACACGACTGGGCTTTGACGGGTCGGTAATGAAGAAGCATTGGTCCACTTGGGAAGCCAGTACCCATGGCTCATTTTTCGCGGTGACGTTTGCGCCCGCGGTCTTGGATTTGGCTTCGGGTATAACCATGGTGGTGAAATACCGGTCTTCTTTTAGGACGCTCTTGGCCCATCTGACACGGAACATCGGGACCTTCTCTCCAGCGTAGCTCAGCTCCCAGATCTCCTCGATCCTTCCGTAGTATCTGTCCTTGTCGTTACCGGTGTAGGATTCCATCGTTACCCCGGAGTTCTGATAACCATCGCTCTTCATGTCCTTGTCCTCGGTGTAGAATGTGTAGCCGTTGATATCGTACGCCTCATAGGTCATCAGGTTGTGCTCGGCGCCCTGTGACAAGGCGAATATGAGTTGTTCTTCCGCGGAAGAATCCTCATGTAAAGGGTACGACAGAAGCTTCTGCTTGAACCAACGCGTGAAACATGAGTTGTGCTCTTTGAGTATATCTCCGTCCGTCCTCTGTTGGCCTCGGTCATTGTACGTCTTCTCAATAAAGGTTTTGTGCTCTACCACCCAAGGATCGACCACGTCTATGTGTTGTAGCGCGACTAGGTTTGCTCTTTCAAAGTCGGCGAGTCGACCCTCGAAGTCGACATGCATTTCGCGGCGACCCTCACGGTGACCCCATCCAGCGAGCCTGCCGAGGTGCCTGTTGACGGGCAGACCAACGGGGTTCTCGATGCCTAGATAATTCGTGCAGTAGGAGATGCACTCTTCGGTCAGAAAGCCCCTGGCTATACTTCCCTCTGGACGTGACATGTTGCGAACGTATCCTTTGATGACACCATTCATCCTTTCGAACGGCATCATGCTGTGCAGGAACGTCGGCCCGAGTTGGATGATATCCTCCACGATATGGACCAGCAGATGCACCATAACATCGAAGAATGTGGGCGGGAAGTACCATCTCAAGCTCGCATAGTATCACCACGATCTCTTCCTGTAGCCTTCTGAGTTGCCTCACGCCAATCGACTTCCGAGAGATGACGTCGAAAAAGTTGCATAGGCCAAATAGCGTTTCACGGACGTGCGCGTCCATGATCCCACGGATTGCAACTGGAAGTATCTGCGTCATCAGCACGTGACAGTCGTGAGACTTCATCCCGCTGAACTTCTGCTTCGCTGGGTCTAGGTATCTGCTTATCTTCCCCGCGTAACCGTAAGGAAGTTTTACTCCTAGGAGGCAGGTGAAAAACTGCTCGATCTCCTCCTGACTTAGAGTGAAGCACGCGGGAGGGTAGTCATTTCCGGTCTTCTTGGCCTTTTTGCCTTTGCGACGACTTTCTGTGTCCTGCTTCGCCTCATCATCATCATCATCATTATGCGTGAAGCTCCTGCCTGATGCCCATTGATTTCAAGTCTGCCCTTGCTTTCGGCCCATCTTTGGTCCTCTCTGGCATGTTGAGCAGGGTACCAAGCAGACTCTCGCACACGTTCTTCGTGATATGCATGACATCAAGGCTGTGAGGCACACGGTGGATCTTCCAGTACGGCAAGTCCCAGAAAACAGACCTCGTTTTCCATACCTTCAGCAGCGGCTCTGGCGCCTCTTCTTTCCCGGCTCTGGCGCCTTTCGCTTCTTTCCCGGCTCTGGCGCCTTTTGCTTCTTTCCCGGCAGTGGGCAGTCTTTTCCAATTTTTCAACATCTCGTCTATTTCCTCGCCGCTCCTCGTACACGGGCGTTTTCGGGGTTCGGTTTCACCATCGAACAGATCCTTGCGTTTCCTCCACGGGTCATCGTCGCGAAGCCACCTTCGATGTCCCATGAACACGGTTTTCAAAGACCCGGGATCTCTATCTAGCTGGCGATACGTTGTGTCATCCATGCACCTTACGCATCCAGAAAATCCGTGGACTACCTGCCCCGCGAGATATCCGTAACCGAGATAGTCGTGCACCGTCGTGAGCAGTGCGGCTCTCATAGGGAAATATTCTTTCTCTGCGGCGTCCCACGTATTGGCTGGCGTTTTCCACAGCGTGTCTAGCTCCTCCTTCAGCAGCCCCAGATACAGATTGATGTCGTTCCCTGGTTGTTTCGGCCCTTCAATTAGCATACTCATGTGAATGTACTTCCTCTTCATGCACAACCAGGGGGGAAGGTTGTACATCCACACAAACACAGGCCAGGTGCTATGTGTGCTTCTCTGGCTGCCAAACGGATTGACTCCATCGGTGCTCGCGCCCAGCACGATGTTCCTTGGATCCTTCCCAAATTCTGGGTATTCGAAGTTCAACGCTTGCCACTGGCTCGCATCCTTAGGGTGACTCAGCATCTTGTCTTTTTTATTTATCTCCGGATCATTTCCGTCATCTTCCCGCTTCTTCTCCTCCCTATCCGCGTGCCAACGCAGGAGCTTTGCTACCTTAGGGTCCGCGAAATACCGCTGCAGACGAGGAGTGATCGGAAAGTACCACACCGATTTTCGAGGAGCTTTCTTCCTCTTCTTGTATCGAGTGACGCCGCACACCGGACATATGGTAGACTCCGCGTGCTCGTCCCGATAAATGATACAATTGTTCATGCACACATGGTATTTCACGTGCGGTAAATCCAGAGGACACACGATTTTCTTCGCCTCCTCGAAACTGGTCGGGCACTTGTTCCCCTTGGGAAGACGTTCGTGCCAGAATGACATGTTCTCGTCGAAGCATGCGTCGGTCATTTTGTGTTTTACCTTCATCTCCAGAGCCATGAGCGTTACTTTTAGGCGGGTATCCTCGGGCCTGCATCCTTCATACAATGGAGTAACGCGTCTATCTCCAGTTGATCCAGCTTGGCTTTCTCTCGGGCGGCAGCTCTTGCGTTATCCGTCTGCTTGAGAAGCAGCTCTTGAATATGAGGGTCCTGCACCCAGCCTCCATCGTCGTCTGCTCCGGCATCTTCATCTTCATGATCATGCCCTTCGTCTTGATCTTCCTCATCATCATGTACGACATCTTCTACATGATGACTGTGTACAGCATCACCGCATGTCCTGGAGATTCTTCGTCTTCTCGCCCGCCCTCGCCGCGGTGGTACTTGTCTTGTTGCCCTTCCTCATTTCTTGCCCGGCCCCCATGGACGACTTCATAGTCATCTTCATCACCTTGCCACCGATAGCCATCCATGAAACCACGCAAGAGCAGGTGGTCCCGCACCTGCCCGGAATCCGGGTCCGCAATAAGGCTCTTCAGCTTGCATCTTCGACACGGACATCTTATCTCCGTCTCGTTCTTTTGAAGCATCTCGGCCTTCGCGGAGCTCAAAAACCTATTCATGATGCCTTCAGCTCGTGCGGACATGGTCGCTGCATGTGCACGTTGTTGGAGCGAGCTAGGGAGAAAAAAAGTAGATCTACATCATGAAGATAGCTTTCCCCTTACTTACCTATCAAAAAAAGGTAATTTCACCACTTAATTTTGATGAATCTATGGTGGAAATGAGGTGAGGAGGAGGAGGCAGCCGAAAGCTTGGAGAAGGAGGTGGAGGGAATGAAGTGGGGAAAGTGAGTGGGTAGGTGTGGGGCTGTCCAAAATATCTTGTTGGGGTCCCAGGTTACTAATGGCGCACCACAAGGAAATGCGCCATTAGTAACCCTGGTTACTAATGGCGCACCTGCAGGTGGTGCGCCATTAGAAGTTTTGCAAAAAAGTAAAAAAATAAATAATATATACTAATGGCGCACCGTGTAATAGTGCGCCATTACTAGTTTAAACTAGTAATGGCGCACTGTGAAACGGTGCGCCATTAGTAGTTTTGCAAAAAAAAGAATAAGAAAAAAATTACAGTAATGGCGCACTCTCTGCCTGGTGCGCCATTACTAGTTAGAACTAGTAATGGCGCATTGTCGACCTGATGCGCCATTAGTATGTATGGAAAAATGGAAAAAAAATTAATACTAGTGGCGCACCCTGTTTCTGGTGCGCCATTAGTGTCTTCCACACTAATGGCGCATCACCAACAGGTGCGCCATTAGTATATAGTAGTGGCGCACTACTTCCCTGGTGCGCCATTAGTATCAATCCTATCTATAGCCCTTTTCCTAGTAGTGTAACAATATGTCATCATTTTCAGTCTAATATAAGCATCACTATGTCATCATTTTTAGTCTAACATTGAAAGCAAACAATACTAACTTGAGTTCAACACATTATAGGAATACACAACCATTGTTCACATTACATAGTGGAGTTCAAATGCACAATCCATCCTTTTCTCACAAAAGGATGAATAGCATAACTACTAGGTACATAAACAGCCAGAGTTCACAATTAGTACCAAACCATACATTACACAACCATAATTCTAAGTTACTAGGTCATTGCACAGCCATCCTTCCCAAAAGGTCTGCAATGCCCACTAATCTCAATTCATCTTGTTCAGTTCTGCAAGATGGCCTGGATCCCCTTGATCTTCTCCTTCAGCTTCTCCTCTGCCTTCATGAGCTCAGTAATTATAAACTCTTGCATCTGCTTCTCTTCATTATGGTTTTCCTTGAGCTTCAGCAGATCAGCAACCTGGAACTTCAACTCTAGCTATCTCTTGGGTGAGCTTCTCCTCAAACTTTGTGAACTCTGCATTCTTCAACTCCAAATTCATCCTAGCCTCACTCATCAATTCCTTCTCTTTCATATTCTTCAACTTCAGGTTTTGGATGACAGTTGCTGAGCACTTGTCAGGTTGCACAGGAGTTCATACTTCTGTTGAAGCTTCTCTATAGCTGCATCTTTCTTTGCCCAATTTCTGCATTCATACCAGCCACCAATTCAGCTCTGCATTGGTGCTGATATGTGACAGCGGACTGCAGATAACTGAAATCCACAACCCTATCCTGCTGAAATCCACAAGTTGATGCACATCTTTCACTAACTTGTCATAGTCTGCATCCAGCTTGTTCTTTTCTTCTGTCAAATGATGAATAGTTAAAGCACTTCGAAGATTATCACTCACCCTAGCAGACTTGCTCTCTACAACCATTGACCAAAGCTTCACAGCAATGCATTCTCCATTGTTGGGGGCCACTGCTCATCAACCCACTGAACAAACCCACAATTCTGACCTTCCTGGAAAAATTAGAAGGCAAAATTAGTACAATACAACTACTAAGAGTACTAAGCAACAGTTAGTTCATGGCAGTACCTAATGTTGGCACTGACATTAACTGATTTTGCACAGCCATTTGCTAAGCAACAGGAGCACATTGTAAAATAAATTGATGTAATCCTACAATGGATGATCAATATATTTACCAGGGCAGCAGAGTAACACTCCATTCAACTTAGAAGTTGCTAAGCAGCCATGTGCTAAGCAACAACTTGCTAAGAATTGACCATTAATATAATGGAATCCTAACAGTAATAAGCAATACAATGTGAACTACTTTCCCCAGCTAAATACACTACACTAGCCTGCAGCAACAAACTAGCTAATGAGACTACCTACTGTCAGCAGTAAGCAATAGTTACTAACTGCCTCCACTGAACTTAATATTGAGCAACACTGCATTTGGAAAGAAGTGTAAATAAATAGCATGTGCACACAACATGAGCATATATTTTAGCAGAAATGCATTCCAAAACTTAATAATGAGCATTCCCACAATGAGCACTACATAGTAGGGCACATATGACTAACAAATTGAGCATACACATAACTGAATCATAGGTGGCAAACAAGACTCTGCCACTTTCAATGAACACATCCAGTGCTAATCACCAAGGCAAGAAAAATACCAGCTCTGCACATGCTAAGAACCTTCTCCCAGTGATTGTTCCTTCAAACACAACAAGCCTCCTTGATGGCTTCCCATGCTTCTCATAGACCACCATTAGATCTAGCTCAAGGCCCTTGTAATCCGGTTCCTCAAGTGAGAAAGGCACCTGCACAGTCAAAAGCACAGCACGAGGACACATCAAATCAAACGAAATCCTCACAACAAAGACCACCTACACACAAAAATCCCTAATTTTCCTAAACCTAACCCTAACCCTAGCTCCAATGGAGTAACTTACCTGGTTCAGCCCATCGGTGGAGGATTCGGAGTGCATGTACGGGAGGCTTGAGTTGTCGTCGCTGCTCTCGTCTCCCAAAACCAGGCTACGGCAGCGTGGTGTGGCGGCCGGCGGCGGCGGGCGCAGACGGCGGCGAGGCAGATAGAAGGAAGAAGAGGGCAGAGCAGAGCGTGGGGAATGAGCGGGGTGTGGCTCGACCGCACCAGTCGCGCCCTAAACGTGGCTCGACCCAGGCTCGTCCGAGTCAGCGCGCGGGCACGCGCGCACTGGCCAGCGTGGCGCCTGACGGGCGGGCCCAACCGGTCAGCTTTTCTGTCAATACGTATAAAACGCACTTTTAGTCTTTTTTGCAACGGCTCGCCCCAATCTTGATACTGACACGTAAAAATTACCAATCGTAACCAATCTGCTTCCAATGCCCCAATTGTGGTACTTCTATGTAATTTACTCTTCATAGACTGCTAGCACCATATGTTAATTGCGGTGGTAATGCTACCGAAACCTGAGGGCCATGCAGATAGCATAGATGAACAGTCTTTACTCCCTATATTTGTGATCTGATACAAAGGTTCCACCCGGTGAGCTATGCCGGTCATATGTTCGGGGATCCATAGATGACGGTTTTGTGTCTTCGTGGTAGAGATCCCGAATGAATGGCCACTGGTCTATGAAACAGTGGGACCAGGTGACACAAATTGACAGGCTTATACTAAGATTCTTGCTGAGATGGATTGAGGATAGCGTTTGCTCTCAGACTAACTCTCCAATCTATGGTGAGTCTATTAGTTCAAGTCCGTAATGGAATTAATCAGAGTAAGAGATGGTTGGAGTCAGTCAGGCAATCTGCGGGATGACCTCATCTGCAAATGACATAATATAGGGAACATGCATGTAAGGTACCTTTGTCCTTCCAAACAAGGATTAGAGGACACCGAAATGATTTCCTTATCACACCGCTGTATTTTGTAAATTTCCACTACGAGAATAAGCAACGCTAGAGTATGTAACGGAGGAAACAACATAATGCAACAATAATAGGTAGACAACACAGACGATGAGAAGGTATACGGCACAGAATAAGCATTGCAAACTAGAAGCAATTTGGGCATTGATTGGAGTCCGAAGAAACACCAGCATGCCGTGTTACAGTTCTGAGAAAAGAAGGTTCTCACCTCAATGTGGCATAGATTTGTAATCAATATACATCATCTGTAAGCACGACACCTAGACTAATAAAGGAACCTGGCGTATGTCCCATTCAGGAACTCAAAAAAAAAAAATTGTGGCGCATCACACCTAGAAGGCTACTATGCGTGTCTAGCATCACTGCCACTTGGTTTACCCAGTAACGAACATCTTGCTTTATTGCTAACACCTACTAATCATATTATTAAACTAATGATGCTGTTGTAGTCATTTCTAAATCTGCGCGCAGAGACCAACTTGTCAATACAGCCCGAAAGTAAAACAAACTATTTGAATGATTTTCCCCTCAACTTATTGTAAATGATTATGTTCATACTGAGTTTCTATTTGCCTCAACAACATGATAGAAACGCAATGTGAATGATGGGCTTCTTTTGCTTGTGTTCTACTAGGCGGGTTTTTGTACAGTGTCACGACTTCTCGCCGATGTGTCCCCTTGAACGGAAGACGTGTTCTTGGATCTGGGTGTGGTTTTTGAGCACTGGATAGACATTGAGACCCTTGTGGGTGGAAGGATCATGTCATATTGGCCGGCGTTGGACCACTATGGTTGATCGGATGACGTGTTCTGCCATCTCTCCCGAACTTTTACCCCTGCCGCCTGGCCGACTAGCGTGTATACTTCACATGCTCGTTGGTCCCACTCATAACTTGCCTGAAGGAAATATGCCCTAGAGGCAATAATAAAGTTGTTATTTATATTTCCTTATATCATGATAAATGTTTATTATTCATGCTAGAATTATATTAACCGGAAACTTAGTACATGTGTGAATACATAGACAAACAGATTGTCACTAGTATGCCTCTACTTGACTAGCTCGTTGAATCAATGATGGTTATGTTTCCTAACCATAGACATGAGTTGTCATTTGATTAACGGGATCACATCATTAGAGAATGATGTGATTGACTTGGCCCATCCGTTAGCTTAGCACGATGATCGTTTAGTTTGTTGCTATTGCTTTCTCCATAACCTATACATGTTCCTATGACTATGAGATCATGCAACTCCCAAATGCCGAGGAACACTTAGTGTGCTATCAAACATCACAGCATAACTGGGTGACTATAAGGGTGACTATAAAGATCACAGCATAACACTTAGTGTCCTAGGAGGAGGACTCCTCCTCTCCTGGCGCGCCCCAAGGGCCGGCCGGCCTCCCCCCTTGCTCCTTTATATACGGGGGCAGGGGCACCCTAGAGAACACAAGTTGATCGTTGAGCCCTTAGCCGTGTGCGGTGCCCCCCTCCACCATAATCCACCTCGGTCACATCGTCGTAGTGCTTAGGCGAAGCACTGCACCGGTAGCTTCATCATCACGTCATCACGCCGTCATGCTGACTCCCTCGACACTCAACTGGATCGAGAGTCGTGGGACGTCACCGAGCCGAACGTGTGCAGATCGCGGAGGTGCGATACTTTCGGTACTAGGATCGGTCGGATCATGAAGACGTATGATTACATCAACTGCGTTGTCATAACGCTTCCGCTTACAGTCTATGAGGGTACGTAGACAACACTCTTCCCCTCTCGTTGCTATGCATCACCATGATAGATCTTGCGTGTGCGTAGGAATTTTTTTGAAATTACTGCGTTCCCCAACAGTGGTATCAGAGCCAGGTCTATGCGTAGATGTTATATGCACGAATAGAACATAAGGAGTTGTGGCGTGGTATATACATATTGTTGCCGTCACCAGTTTGATTCTGATTCAACCGGTATTGTGGATGAACGCCCAGACGGACATACGCATATGCTTACGCGTGACTGGTCCTACCGACGTGCTTCGCACACAGGTGGCTGGTGGTGTCAGTTCTCCAGCTTTAGTTGAATCGGATTCAATGAACAAGGGTTCTTTCCTGAAGATCAAAAAGCAATCACTATACCGCGTTGTGGTTTTTTGATGCGTAGGTAAGAGGCAGTTCTTGCTCAGCCCGTAGCAGCCACGTAAAACTTGCAACAACAAAGTAGAGGACGTCTAACTGTTTTAGCAGGGCATGTTGTGATGTGATATGGTCAAGACATGATGCTAAATTTTTATTGTATGAGATGACCAATGTTTTGTTAACATAGTTATCGGCAACTGGGCAGGAGCCATATGGTGTCACTTATTGTAGGAAATGCAATCGCCATGTAATTGATTTACCGTTATCACTAAAGCAGTAGCGATAGTCGTAGAATCAATAGTGGCGAGAACGACAACGATGCTTTGAATGGAGATCAAGGTGTCAAGCCGGTGAACGATGGTGATCCATGACGGTGCTTTGGAGATGGAGATCAAAGGCACAAGATGATGATGGCCATATCATATCACTTATATTGAATTGCATGTGATGTTTTATCCTTTATGCATCTTATTTTGCTTAGTTGGCGGTAGCATTATAAGATAATCTATCACTAAAATTCAGGTATAAGTGTTCTCCCCCTGAGTAATGCACTGTTGCTACAGTTGTCGTTGCCGAGACACCACGTGATGATCGGGGCGTGATAAGCTCTACGTTCACATACAACGGGTGCAAGCCAGTTTGCACACACAGAAATACTCGGTTTAAACTTGATGAGCCTAGCATATGCAGATATGGCCCTCGGAACACTGAGACCGAAAAGGTCGAGCGTGAATCATATAGTTAGATATGATCAACATAATGATGTTCACCATCGAAACTACTCATCTCAACGTGATGATCGGACATGGTTTAGTTGATAAGGATCATGTAATCACTTAGATGATTAGAGAGATGCCTATCTAAGTGGGAGTTCTAAGTAATTTGATATTAATTGAACTTTAATTTATCATGAAGTTAGTACCTGAGTAGTATTTGCATGTCTATGTTATTGTAGATAGATGGCCCGTGCTGTTGTTCTGTGAATTTTAATGCGTTCCTAGAGAAAGCTTAAGTTGAAAGATGATGGTAGCAACTACACGGACTGGATCCATAACTTGAGGATTATCCTCATTGCTGCACAGAATAATTACGTCCTATAAGCACCGCTAGGTGACAAACCCGCTGCAGGAGGAACGCCAGATGTTGTGAACACCTGGCAGAGCAAAGCTGATGCCTACTCGATAGTTTAGTGTGCCATGCTTTATGGCTTAGAACCGGGACTTCAATGATGTTTTGAACGTCATGGAGCATATGAGATGTTCCAGGAGTTGAAGTTAATATTTCAAGCGAATGCCTGGATTGAGAAGATATGAAGTCTCCAATAGTTTCTACAGCTGCAAAATGGAGGAGAATAGTTCTGTCAGTGAAAATATACTCAGATGTCCTGGGTACCACAACCACTTGACTCAGCTAGGAGTTAAATCTTCCTGATGATAGTGTCATTGGCAGAGTTCTTCAATCACTGCCACCAAGCTTACAAGAAGCTTCGTGATGAACTATAATATGCAAGGGAATGATAAGACGATTCTAAGCTCTTCGCAATGCTAAAGGCTGCGGAAGTAGAAATCAAGAAAGAGCATCAAGTGTTGATGGTCAGCAAGACCACCAGTTTCAAAAGAAGAAGGGTAAAGGGAAGAAGAACAACAAGCCAGTTGCTGCTCAAGTAAAGAAACCCAAGTCTGGACCTAAGCCTGAGACTGAGTGCTTCTACTGCAAAGGGACTGGTCACTAGAAGCGGAACTGCCCCAAGTATTTGGCGGGGAAGAAGGACGACAAAGTGAAAGGGGCTACGGATTAAGCGAAGATTGGCAAAGGATAAGGTGACGATGCGCGTGGGAAATGGTACCAAAGTCGATGTGATCGCCGTGGCACGCTACCTCTACATCTACCTTTGGGATTAGTTTTAGACCTAAATAATTGTTATTTGGTGCCAGCGTTGAGCATGAACATTATATCTGGATCTTGTTTGATGCGAGATGGTTATTCATTTAAATCAGAGAATAATGGTTGTTCTATTTATATGAATAATATCTTTTATGGTCATGCACCCTTAATGAGTGGTCTATTTTTACTAAACCTTGATAGTAGTGATACACATGTTCATAGTATTGAAGCCAAAAGATGCAGAGTTGATAATGATAGTGCAACTTATTTGTGGCACTGCCGTTTGGGTCATATTGGTGTAAAGCGCATGAAGAAACTCCATTCTGAAGGACTTCTGGAATCACTTGATTATGAATCACTTGGTACTTGCAAACCATGCCTCATGGGTAAGATGACTAAAACTCCGTTCTCTGGAACAATGGAGCAAGCAACAGAGTTTTTGGAAATCATACATACTGATCTTTGTGGTCCAATGAACATTGAGGCTCACGACGGAGATCGTTATTTTCTCATCTTCACAGATGATTTGAGGAGATATGGGTATATCTACTTAATGAAATATAAGTCTGAAACATTTGAAAATTTCAAAGAATTTCATAGTGAAGTGGAAAATCATCGTAACAAGAAAATAAAGTTTCTACGATCTGGTCGTGGAGGAGAATATTTGAGTTATGAGTTTAGTCTTCATTCGAAACAATGCGTAATAGTTTTGCAACTCACGCCACCCGGAACACCACAACATAAGGGGTGTGTCCGAACGTCGTAATTCGTACTTTACTAGATATGGTGCGATCTATGATGTCTCTCACTAATTTACCGCTATCGTTTGGGGTTATGCTTTAGAGACAGCCGCATTCACGTTAAATAGGGCACCATCTAAATCCGTTGAGATGAACCTTATGAACTGTGGTTTGGCAAGAAACCAAAGTTGGCATTTCTTAAAGTTTGGGGCTGCGATGCTTACGTGAAAAAGCTTCAACCTGATAAGCTCGAACCCAAATCGGAGAAATGTGTCTTCATAGGATACCCAAAGGAGACTGTTGGGTACACCTTCTATCACAGATCCAAAGGCAAGATATTCGTTGCTAAGATTGGATCCTTTCTAGAGAAGGAGTTTCTCTCGAAAGAAGTGAGTGGGAAGAAAGTAGAACTTGATGAGGTAACTGTACATGCTCCCTTATTGGGAAGTAGTTCATCACTGAAATCAGTTCCAGTGATTCCTACACCAGTATGTGAGGAAGCTAATGATGATGATCATGAAACTTCTGATCAAGTTACTACCGAACCTCGTAGATCAACCAGAGTAAGATCCGCACCGCACCAGAGTGGTACGGTAATACTGTTCCGGAGGTCATGTTACTTGACCATGACGAACCTACGAACTATGAGGAAGCGATGATGAGCCCAGATTCTGCAAAATGGCTTGAGGCCAAGAAATCTGAGATGGGATCCATGTATGAGAACAAAGTGTGGACTTTTGTTGACTTGCCCGATGATCGGCAGGTCATAGAGAATAAATGTATCTTCAAGAAGAAGACTGACGCTGACGGTAATGTTACTGTCTACAAAGCTCGACTTATTGCGAAAGGTTTTCGACAAGTTCAAAGTTGACTACGATGAGACTTTCTCACCCGTAGCGATGCTTAAGTCTGTTCGAATCATGTTAGCAATTGCCGCATTTTATGATATGAAATTTGGCAAAATGGATGTCAAAACTACATTCCTGAATGGAATTTCTGGAAGAAGAGTTGTATATGATGCAACCAGAAGGTTTTGTCGATCCAAAGGGAGCTAACAAAGTGTGCAAGCTCCAGCGATCCATTTATGGACTAGTGCAAGCCTCTCGGAGTTGGAATAAACATTTTGATAGTGTGATCAAAGCATATGGTTTTATACAGAATTTTGGAGAAGCCTATATTTACAAGAAAGTGAGTGGGAGCTCTGTAGCATTTCTAATATTATATGTGGATGACATATTGCTGATTGGAAATAACATATAATTTCTGGATAGCATAAAAGGATACTTGAATAAGAGTTTTCAATGAAAGACCTCGGAGAAGCTGCTTATATATTGGGCATCAAGATCTATAGAGATAGATCAAGACCTTAATTGGACTTTCACAAAGCACATACCTTGATAAAGTTTTGAAGAAGTTCAAAATG
>NC_053023.1:96153989-96216733 GCF_003073215.2 Triticum urartu | reverse complement strand
GTCAACGGGTCTGCAGCATTCAGATCCGTATGTACTTCGCAAATTTCTATGTCATCTTGTAGATGCAACTACTACGCTACATTTGGGGCCATTTCAAATAACTGTTCTACTTGGAGCTATTCTAAATTGTTGCTCCATTATACGTATCCGGTATCTCTACTCAGAGCTATCCGGATAGGTGTTAAGCTTGCATCGACGTAACTCTTTACGTCGAACTCTTTATCACCTCCATAACCGAGAAATATATCCTTATTCCTCTAAGGATAATTTAGACCGCTATCTGGTGATCTACTCCTAGATTACCTTTGTACCCTCTTGCTAGATATGTGGCAAGGCACACATCAGGTGCGGTACTCAGCATGGCATACCGTATAGAGCCTATGACAAAAGCATAGGGGACGACCTTCGTCCTTCCTCTTTCTTCTGCCGTGGTCGAGCTTTAAGTCTTAACTTCATACCTTACAACTCAGGCAAGAACTCCTTCTTTGACTGATCCATCTTGAACACCTTCAAGATCATATCAAGGTATGTGCTCATTTGAAAGTACCATTAAGCGTTTTTGATCTATCCTTATAGATCTTGATGCTCAATGTTCAAGTAGCTTAATCCAGGCTTTCCATTGAAAAACACTTTTCAAATAATCCTATATGCTTTCCAGAAATTCTACGTCATTTCTGATCAACAATATGTCAACAACATATACTCATCAGAAATTCTATAGTGCTCCCACTCACTTCTTTGAAAATACAAGTTTCTCATAAACTATGTATAAACCCAAAATCTTTGATCATCATCAAAGCATACATTCCAACTCCGAGATGCTTACTCCAGTCCTTAGAAGGATTGCTGGAGCTTTGCATACTTATTAGCATTTTTCAGGATTGACAAAACCTTCCGGTTGTATCACATACAACCTTTCCTCAAGAAAATCGTTGAGAAAACAATGTTTTTGACATCCTATCTGCAAGATTTCATAAATAATGCAGTAATCGCTAATATAATTCCAACAGACTCTTAGCATCACTACGAGTGAGAAAGTCTCATCGTAGTCAACTCCTTGAACTTGTCGGAAAACATCTTAACGACAAGTCGAGCTTTCTTAATGGTGATACTTACCATCATTGTCCGTCTTCCTTTTAAAATCCATCTGTACTCAACAGCCTTACGACCATCGAGCCGTTCTGCCAAAGTCTACACTTTGTTTTCATACATGGATCCTCTCTCGGATTTTATGGCCTTGAGCCATTTATCGGAATCCGGGCCCACCATCGCTTCTCCATAGCTCGTATGTTCATTGTTGTCTAGTAACATGACTTCCAAGATAGGATTACGTACCACTCTGATGTAGTACGCATCCTTGTCATCCCACGAGGTTTGTTAGTGACTTGATCTGAAGTTTCATGATCACTATCATAAGCTTCCACTTCAATTGGTGTAGGTGCCACAGGAACAACTTCCTGTGCCCTGCCACACACTAGTTGAAGAGACGGTTCAATAACCTCATCAAGTCTCCACCATCCTCCCACTCAATTCTTTCGAGAGAAACTTTTCCTCGAGAAAGGACCCGATTCTAGAAACAATCCCTTATTGCTTTCGGATCTGAGACAGGAGGTATACCCAACTGTTTTGGGTGTCCTATGAAGATGCATTTATCCGCTTTGGGTTCAAGCTTATCAGCCTGAAACTTTTTCACATGAGCGTCACAGCCCCAAACTTTTAAGAAATGACAGCTTAGGTTTCTCTAAACCATAGTTCATACGGTGTCATCTCATCGGAATTACGTGGTGCCCTATTTAAAGTGAATGTGGTTGTCTCTAATGCCTAACCCATAAACTATCGTGGTAATTCGATAAGAGACATCATGGTATGCATCATATCCAATAGGGTGCAGTTATGATGTTCGGACACACCATCACACTATGGTGTTCCAGGCTGTATTAGTTGTGAAACAATTTCCACAATGTCTTAATTCTGTGGCAAACTCGTAATTCAGATATTCATCTCTATGATCACATCATAGATCTTTTATCCTCTTGTCACGACGATCTTTCAACTTCACCCTGAAATTACTTGAACCTTTCAATAATTCAGACTCATGATTCATCAAGTAAATATACTCAACATCTACTCAAATCATCTGTGAAGTAAGAACATAACGATATCCACTGCACGCCTCAGCACTCATTGGACTGCACACATCAAAATGTATTACTTCCGGCAAGTTGCTTTCTAGTTCCATTTTACTGAAAACGAGGCTTTCAGTCATCTTGCCCATGTGGTATGATTTGCATGTCTCAAGTGATTCAAAACCAAGTGAGTCCAAACAGTCCATTTGCATGGAGTTTCTTCATGCATATACACCAATAGACATGGTTCGCATGTCTCAAACTCTTCAAAACGAGTGAGCCCAAAGATCCATCAACATGGAGCTTCTTCATGCGTTTTATACTGATATGACTTACGTGGCAGTGCCACAAATAGGTGGTACTATCATTACTATCTTATATCTTTTGGCATGAACATGTGTATCACTACGATCGAGATTCAACAAACCATTCATTTTAGGTGCAAGACCATTGAAGGTATTATTCAAATAAACAGAGTAACCATTATTCTCCTTAAATGAATAACCGTATTGCGATAGACATAATACAATCATGTCTATGCTCAACGCAAACACCAATCTCGATGGTAGAGGGAGCGTGCGATGCTTGATCACATCAAGCTTGGAAAAACTTCCAACACATATTGCCAGCTCACCTTTAGCTAGTCTCCGTTTACTCCGCAGCCTTTTATTTTGAGTTTACTAACATTTAGCAACCGAACCGGTATCTAATACCATGGTGCTACTAGGAGTACTAGTAAAGTACACATTAACACAATGTACATCCAATATACTTCTATCGACCTTGCCAGCCTTCTCATCTACCAAGTATCTAGGGTAATTCTGCTCCAATGACTGTTCCCCTTATTACAGAAGCACTTAGTCTCGGGTTTGGGTTCAACCTTGGGTTTCTTCACTAGAGCAGCAGCTGAATTGCCGTTTCATGAAGTATCCCTTCTTGCCCTTGCCCTTGCCCTTCTTGAAACTAGTGGTTTCACCAACCATCAACAATTGATGCTCCTTCTTGATTTCTACTTTTATGGTGTCAAACATCGAGAATATCTCAAGGATCATCATATATGTCCCTGATATATTATAGTTCATCACGAAGCTCTAGCAGCTTGGTGGTAATGACTTCGGAGAAACATCACTATCTCATCTGGAAGATCAACTCCCACTCGATTCAAATGATTGTTGTACTCAGACAATCTGAGCACAAGCTCAACAATTGAGCTTTTCTCCCTTAGTTTGCAGGCTAAGAAAATCATCGGAGGTCTTATACCTCTTGACGTGGGCACGAGCCTGAAATCCTAATTTCAGCCCTCGAAACATCTCATATGTTTCACGACGTTTCAAAATGTCTTCAGTGCCTCAATTCTAAACCGTTTAACTGAACTATCACGTAGTTATCAAAATGTGTATGTCATATGTTCGCAACATCCACAGACGATGTTCGAGGTTCATCACACTGAGCGGTGCATTAAGGACATAAGCCTTCTATGAAGCAATGAGGACAATCCTCAGTTTACGGACTTAGTCCGCATAATTGCTACTATCAACTTTCAACTAAATTTTCTCTAGGAACATATCTAAACAGTAGAACTGAAGCGCGAGCCACGACATAATTTGCGAAGACCTTTTGACTATGTTCAGGATAATTAAGTTCATCTTATGAACTCCCACTCAGATAGACATCCCTCTAGTCATCTAAGTGATTACATGATCCGAGTCAACTAGGCCGTGTCCGATCATCACGTGAGACGGACTAGTCATCATCGGTGAACATATTCATGTTGATCGTATCTACCATACGACTCATGCTCGACCTTTCGGTCTCTTGTGTTCCGAGGCCATGTCTGTACATGCTAGGCTCGTCAAGTCAACCTAAGTGTTTCGCGTGTGTAAATCTGTCTTACACCCGTTGTATGTGAACGTTAGAATCTATCACACCCGATCATCACGTGGTGCTTCGAAACGACAAACTTTCGCAACGGTGCACAGTTAGGGGGAACACTTTCTTGAAATTTTAATGAGGGATCATCTTATTTACTACCGTTGTTCTAAGCAAGAAGATGCATAAACATGATAAACATCACATGCAATCAAATAGTGACATGATATGGCCAATATCATATTGCTCCTTTTGATCTCCATCTTCGGGGCTCCTTGATCATCATCGTCACCAGCATGACACCATGATCTCCATCATCATGATCTCCATCATCGTGTCTTCATGAAGTTGTCTCGCCAACTATTACTTCTACTACTATAGCTAATGGTTAGCAATAAAGTAAAGTAATTACATGACGTTTATGTTGACACGTAGGTCATAAATAAATTAAGACAACTCCTATGGCTCCTGCCGGCTGTCATACTCATCGACTTGCAAGTCGTGATTCCTATTACAAGAACATGATCATCTCATACATCACATATATCCTTCATCACATCCTTTGGCCATATCACATCACATAGCATACCCTGCAAAAACAAGTTAGACGTCCTCTAATTGTTGTTTGCATGTTTTACGTGGCTGCTATGGGTTTCTAGCAAGAACGTTTCTTACCTACGCAAAAACCACAACGTGATATGCCAATTGCTATTTACCCTTCATAAGGACCCTTTTCATCGAATCCGATCCGACTAAAGTGGGAGAGACAGACACCCGCTAGCCACCTTATGCAACTAGTGCATGTCAGTCGGTGGAACCAGTCTCACGTAAGAGTACGTGTAAGGTCGGTCCGGGCCGCTTCATCCCACAATGCCGCCGAATCAAGATTGGACTAGTAACGGTAAGCATATTGAACAAAATCAACGCCCACAACTACTTTGTGTTCTACTCGTGCATAGAAACTACGCATAGACCTGGCTCTGATACCACTGTTGGGGAACGTAGCAGAAATTCAAAATTTTCTTACGTGTCACCAAGATCTATCTATGGAGAAACCAGCAACGAGGGGAAGGAGAGTGCATCTACATACCCTTGTAGATCGCTAAGCGGAAGCGTTCAAGAGAACGGGGTTGAAGGAGTCATACTCGTCGTGATACAAATCACCGGAGATCCTAGTGCCGAACGGACGGCACCTCCGCGTTCAACACACGTACAGCCCGGTGACGTCTCCCATGCCTTGATCCAGCAAGGAGAGAGGGAGAGGTTGAGGAAGACTCCATCCAGCAGCAGCACAATGGCGTGGTGGTGGTGGAGGAGCGTGGTACTCCAGCAGAGCTTCGCCAAGCACCGCAAGAGACGAGGAGGGAGAGGGGTAGGGCTGCGCCAAGAAGGAGAGGAACTCATGTGTGTTGGGCAGCCTAAACCTCAAGTATTTATAGGGGAAGGGGAGGGGCTGCGCCCCCACCTAGGGTTCCCTCCCTAGGGGTGGCGGCAGCCCCCAGATCCCATCTGGGTGGCGGCCACAAGGGGGAGAGGGGGAGGCGCACCTGGGGTGGGCCTTAGGGCCCATCTGCCCTAGGGTTTGCCCCCCTTCCCTCTTGGAGGCGCCTTGGGCCTTGGTGGGGGGGGCGCACCAGCCCACCTGGGGCTGGTCCCCTCCCACACTTGGCCCATGCAGCCCTCCGGGGCTGGTGGCCCCACTTGGTGGACCCCCGAACCCCTCCGGTGGTCCCGGTACACTACCGGTAAAACCTGAAACTTTTCCGGTGACCAAAACAGGACTTCCCATATATAAATCTTTACCTCCGGACCATTCCGGAACTCCTCGTGATGTCCGGGATCTCATCCGAGACTCCTAACAACATTCGGTAACCACGTATATCTATTCCTTATAACCCTAGCGTCATCGAACCTTAAGTGTGTAGACCCTACGGGTTTGGGAACCATGCAGACATGACTGAGACGTTCTCCGGTCAATAACCAACAGCGGGATCTGGATACCCATGTTGGTTCCCACATGTTCCACGATGATCTCATCGGATGAACCACGATGTCGAGGATTCGATCAATCCCGTATACAATTCCCTTTGTCTAGCGGTATTGTACTTGCCCGAGATTCGATCGTCGGTATCCCGATACCTTGTTCAATCTCGTTACCGGCAAGTCTCTTTACTCGTTCCGTAACACATCATCCCGTGATCAACTCCTTGATCACATTGTGCACATTATGATGATGTCCTACCGAGTGGGCCCAGAGATACCTCTCCGTCACACGGAGTGACAAATCCCAGTCTCGATTCGTGCCAACCCAACAGACACTTTCGGAGATACCTGTAGTGTACCTTTATAGCCACCCAGTTACGTTGTGACGTTTGGCACACCCAAAGTATTCCTACGGTATCCGGGAGTTGCACAATCTCATGGTCTAAGGAAATGATACTTGACATTAGAAAAGCTTTAGCATACGAACTACACGATCTTTGTGCTAGGCTTAGGATTGGGTCTTGTCCATCACATCATTCTCCTAATGATGTGATCCCGTTATCAACGACATCCAATGTCCATGGTCAGGAAACCGTAACCATCTATTGATCAACGAGCTAGTCAACCAGAGGCTTACTAGGGACATGGTGTTGTCTATGTATCCACACATGTATCTGAGTTTCCTATCAATACAATTCTAGCCTGGATAATAAACGATTATCATGAACAAGGAAATATAATAATAACTAATTTATTATTGCCTCTAGGGCATATTTCCAACAGGTGAATAGGCGATTTTTATGAATTCTTCACTGAGGAATTTGCAGGTGAGTTAATTCCTTAGCGAAGAACTACTAGCAGCGGAATAAGTACTCAAAAGTAAACATAACAGAGCACAAGCATAGTCATCATGATGAAATGAAGACAAGCACAGAGTACAGAAAGCGTAAGCACAGGATAACACAAGATAACACAGGATGAAGACAAACAGACTGAAGAAATTGAACTGAGGAAATTGAGAAAGTCTTCAGTCAAAGTCTTCAAACACAGATACGAACAAGCACTCAACACAGTTATGAGGAAACGAAAGAGTTGAGGAAATAGAACCAGTGAGCTTGGTGAAGACAATGATTTGGTAGACCAGTTCCAACTGCTGTCTCAGTTGTACATCTGGTTGGAGCGGCTAAGTATTTAAACCTGAGGACACACAGTCCCGGAGACTCAGGCCTCACCGTATTCTCCTTGAGGTACGGTCACACAGACCTCGCCCAATCACTCGTGGTAAGTCTTCAGGTGACTTCCGAACCTTCACAAACTTGGTCACTCGGCGATCCACAATTCCTCTTGGATGCTCTAGACCTTGACGCCTAACCGTCTGGAAGAAGCACAGTCTTCAAAGGTAACAAGCGTTAGATCCACGCAGGATCAATATCTTTAGTGATGCTCAATCACTTGGGGTTTGTAGGTGTTTGGGTTTGGGTTTTCCTCACTTGATGATTTTCGCTCAAAGTCCTCGGAGGATGGGATGCTCTCAAATGACAAGTGTTAGTTTCTCTCGAAGCAGCCAACCAGCTAGTGGTTGTAGGGGGTGGCTATTTATAGCCTAGGGAGCAGCCCGACATGATAAGACATAAATGCCCTTCAATGATATGACCGTTATGTGGGTAGATATTTTGGGATAGCTGGCGCATAGCACAGCAACGGTCGGAATTTTGAGTAGCAAAATCCTCAAGGCTATCATGTTCCTCACTGTGTAGGCATTCCGCACTGGCGAATTCCTAACTCCTAAGTCAGAACAAATTCCTCTGAGACCAGAAGAACTTCGTCTCTGTCACTGAAGAATGTGACCGAACTATATGAGATTTCCAATGGCTTCACTCGAAGGGATTGGTAGGTATAGGATTTTGAGTTGAGCATCACATGGAAATTTTTCCTTAGTATTTCCTCGACCCCCTTTAATAGTACGGTGTTTCCTATGACTCAAGAAAGAGAAAAAGAAACTAGGAAAACAAAAGTCTTCATGCTTCATGTTCCTCGAATGAATGCCAACTCTTCAAAGGTCACACCAATTTCTTCACTTTCAAAGTCTTCAGAAATCCAAAGTCTTCAGTTGAAGAACCTCATTTTTAGGGGTCGACTTTCTCTGTAAATTCAAACTCCTCATAGACTTATAGACCTGTGTACACTCAAAAACACATTAGTCCCTTAACCTATAAGTCTTCAATACACCAAAATCACTAAGGGGCACTAGATGCACTTACAATCTCCCCCTTTTTGGTGATTGATGACAATATAGGTTAAGTTTTCAACGGGGATAAACATATGAAGTCTAAAATACTGATATTGAGGAATTTGATTGCAAGATATAGAAGAACTCCCCCCGAAGATGTGCATTATGAGGAATTTTCTTTTGAAGCATTGCACACTTGAAGAGTAGAATCATGGAGATCTCCCCCTATATCTTATAGTTCATACACGCATTTGACATATCATAATGAGGAATTTGAAATGCATGATGAAATATGGTAACCGATGTAATTCAGCATGCGTGCATTAACATATATGAGGAATAAGCATGCAGAAAAGCACATCAAACGTATCAAAGCACCATCGGGTTTAAGTTTATAACTCGATCCAATAAAGTTTCAGAAGAACGAGAGTTGTAACTTAGCAAAAAAAACACCCATATAGACAGACCCGCTTGAAGACTAACTCAAAATTCTCCCCCTTTGTCATCGAATGACCAAAAGGATCGAAAATGAGGACTAACACCCCTGAAGAATATCAAGTTGATGAAGGAGCGCCAGCGTTGTTGGGGTCGTTTGTCGTGGAAGGGCCTACCACGGTGTCGTCCAAGTCTTCGTACTTGTCGTTATCGCGTGATGAAGAATATGAGCTGGACACCAAAGAAGGAACCTTGACCTTCTTGAATTTCTTCGGTGGAGGTGCAGACCAGTCAAAATCTTCCTTGAGACCCATTTTCTTGAGATCTTCTTCACCATACAGATGTGAGAGAATGGCCCAGGTGCGACCGAAGACTTCATGGAGGTAGTAATGGTTTTTCTTCACTGCGTTGTGTGTAGCATTCATGTTGTGAAGAAATGAACCAATCTGACGCTTAACCCATTTATGGTTTCGATCCACCTTCTGGTGAAGACTAAGCAGAAGCTCACGGTCAGTCATCACACGAGGAGCAGTGGCTTGAGGAGTAGACTTGGGTGCATTGGCAGCAGAGTCATGTGTGGCAGAGTCATCATTGGTGGAATAAGATGCAGCTTTGCGAAACTGACCATCCAATGGACGAATGCCTTCATCAATGACTGCAGGAGCCTTGCCCTTTTCATAAGTTGAAGTAAAATCCTGCTTGAGGACTTCAATCGGGGGTAGATAGCTAAGGTGATTCTGAAAATCAGCCTTGTAGTTGAGTGAAGACCTTGTCCTGAGGAATCTCATAATCCAAGGTGCATAAGGTTTCAGCTCAAACGGAGAAAGTGCAGCATTTGCCAGAGTCCTCATGAAGAAATCATGATAGTTGATAGGAATGCTATGAATGATGTTGAATAGCAGATTCTTCATGATGCCAACTATTTCTTCATCAGATCAGTCGTGGCCTTTGATGGGACTCATTGTCCTCGTCAGAATGTGATAGTCTGTTCTGGGCACATAGAGTAAATCCTTCACGAGGAATTTGGTCCTTGGGGCTTGACCGGGCTTCAAAGGCTTCATTAACACTTGCATGTAATGAGCTGTGAGTTCTGGTTCATGATACAGGCAGCGAGCTCCTTCACTGGGTGGACTGATGGGCAGGGCATGAAGCAATTCAGAGGCCGGTGCCTTATAGTGAGTATTTTCGATCATCTAGTCCAAGACCCAGGTGTTGATATCTTCAGGATCACCTGTGATATGCAATGTAACGTAGAACTGAAGAATAAGCTCTTCATTCCAATCAACAAAGTCAGAGCAAAAGTTGAGGAGGCCTGCATCATGAAGAACACTGAGCACAGGAGAGAAGCAAGGTAATGATTCCATGTCCATGTGAGGAATATGCTCATGGTAGAAGATTTTGTCTTTGTTGAAAAGTAGTGAAGAATAGAAGTTGGCCTGGCTTGCAGTCCAGAAACGCTTCCTCCTTAGACGAGCAGAGTCATAAGGATTGTAGTCAGTGAAGAACACGTGCTCGCCGAAGAAATCATGAGCCTTGAATTTTTGCTTCTTCGAGAAGGGATCCTTTGTCTTAGGGTGAGGAGTGTCAGTCAATTGCATCACAACCTCCGGGATCTCGATCTCAGGCTCCACGGGCTGAGGAATTTCAGGTGCTGCTTCAGTGGCAGCCTGGGACTTCAATTCTTCATTTACATGATCTTCAGCACTAGTGGCTGGAATTTCTTCATGGACAGACAGTGTGGCATGTGGTTCATCAGATCCCATTTGTACAGTAGTTTCTGGGGACTGAGGAATTTGTTGCAATGGTTTGAAGAGTGGAGAGTTGGGGTGCTGACTTTCCCAAAATTCATCACTTAGCACAGGTGTGGTATAGCCAATGCCCACATCTTCATCTTCCATTTCTTCAACGCTGGCCTCTTCAGCAGTAAACTGAGGCATAGGCGAGGAGACAACTGGTGTTGAAGGGATTGTATCCACTTCAATTTCTTCATCCATCTGCTCTGACGAAGCAGCGGAGGGATTGTCTTCTTCAGATTCACTTGGAATCACATATTCTTCATCAAAAGGAACAAGGTCCTTTGATGGCATGGTTGAGATAGGAAAATCATCAATGGGGTTTGCAAACGAGCTAGTCAATGGCTTCATCTTCTTCGGGGTTGAAGAATCTGATGAAGTTGATGCCTTACTTTTCTTCACTGCTGCACACTCTGCAGCCTTAGTCTTCTTCACATCTGATGCAGATGGAAGGATTGGAGTTGGTGTAGGTGCAGGAGGAGCATAGGAATTGGGTTGAATTTCTTCAGGTACAACTGACGTAGTTGTCCTGACTTCTTCATTTTCTTCAGGCGCACCACTAGTGGATGCCCTGCTGATACATCCATTTTGCATCATGATTTTATATCGATATTTATTGCATTATGGGCTGTTATTACACATTATGTCACAATACTTATGCCTATTCTCTCTTATTTTACAAGGTTTACATAAAGAGGGAGAATGCCGGCAGCTGGGATTTTGGGCTGGAAAAGAAGCAAATATTAGAGACCTATTCTGCATAGCTCCAAAAGTCATGAAACTTCATGGAAGATGTTTTCCAAATATATAAAAAATACTGAGAGCAAGAACTTCACCAGGGGGGCCACACCCTGCCCACTAGGGTGGGGGCGCGCCCTACCCCTCTGGGCGCGCCCCCTACCTCGTGGGCCCCCTGGTGGCCCTCCGGTGGCCATCTTCTGCTATATGGAGTCTTTCGATGGGAAAAAATCATAAGCCATCTTCTCGGACGGAACTCCGCCGCCACGAGGCGGAACCTTGGCGGAACCAATCTAGGGCTCTGGCGGAGCTGTTCTGCTGGGGAAACTTCCCTCCCGGAGGGGGAAATCATCGCCATCGTCATCACCAACGCTCCTCTCATCGGGAGAGGGCAATCTCCATCAACATCTTCATCTGCACCATCTCATCTCAAAACCCTAGTTCATCTCTTGTATCCAATTCTTGTCTCCAAGTCCAGGATTGGTGCTAGTAGGTTGCTAGTAGTGTTAATTACTCCTTGTAGTTGATGCTAGTTGGTTTAATTGGTGGAAGATCATATGTTCAGATCCTATATGCATATTAATACCCCTCTGATTATGAACATGTTTATGCTTTGTGAGTAGTTACTTTTGTTCCTGAGGACATGGGACAAGTCTTGCTATTAGTAGTCATGTGAATTTGGTATTCGTTCGATATTTTGATGAGATGTATGTTGTCTCTCCTCTAGTCGTGTTATGTGAACGTCGACTACATGACACTTCACCATTATTTGGGCCTAGAGGAAGGCATTGGGAAGTAATAAGTAGATGATGGTTTGCTAGAGTGACAGAAGCTTAAACCCTAGTTTATGCGTTGCTTCGTAAGGGGCTGATTTAGATCCATATGTTTCATGCTATGGTTAGGTTTACCTTAATACTTTTGTTGTAGTTGCGGATGCTTGCAATAGAGGTTAATCATAAGTGGGATTCTTGTCCAAGTAAGGGCCGCACCCAAGCACCGGTCCACCCACATACCAAATTATCAAAGTACCGAACGCGAATCATATGAGTGTGATGAAAACTAGCTTGACGATATTCCCATGTGTCCTCGGGAGCACTTTACATCATATAAGAGTTTGTCGAGGCTTGTCCTTTGCTACAAAAAGGATTGGTCCACCTTTCTGC
This sequence comes from Triticum urartu, assembly GCF_003073215.2. Classification (NCBI taxonomy): domain Eukaryota; kingdom Viridiplantae; phylum Streptophyta; class Magnoliopsida; order Poales; family Poaceae; genus Triticum; species Triticum urartu. The sequence goes on along the minus strand of NC_053023.1, from coordinate 96,204,396 downwards.
ACCTTATTTACTTTTGTTACTTGTTGCTCGTTACAAATTATCTTATCACAAAACTATCTGTTACTACTTATTTCAGTACTTGCAGAGAATACCTTGCTGGAAACCGCTTATCATTTCCTTCTTCTCCTCGTTGGGTTCGACACTCTTACTTATCAAAAGGACTATGATAGATCCCCTATACTTGTGGGTCATCAAGACTCTTTTCTGGCGCCGTTGCCGAGGAGTGAAGCGCCTTTGGTAGGTGGAATTTGGTAAGGAAAAATTTATATAGTGTGCTGAAATTTACTGTCACTTGTTACCATGGAAAGTAATCCTCTGAGGGGCTTGTTCGGTGTATCTTCACCCCGACCAGTAGAGCAAAGAGTTTCTCCTCAACCTACTGAACCTACTAAAAATGAAAATGACAATACTTGCTTTGAAGTTCCTTCGGGATGATAGAAAAACTGATAGCTAATCCTTTTTTAGGAGATGGAACAAAACATCCTGATGAACATCTGATATATGTGGATGAAGTTTGTGGATTATTTAAGCTTGCAGGTGTACCCGGAGGTGTTGTTAATAAGAAGGTCTTCCCTTTATCTTTGAGGGGAGATGCATCGACATGGTATAGGCTATGTGATGGTATGGGGTCTTGGAATTACAAACGATTGAAATTGGAATTTCATCAGAAGTTTTATCCTATGCATCTTGTTCATCGTGATCGCAATAATATATATAATTTTTGGCCTCGCGAAGGATAAAGCATCGCTCAAGCTTGGGGGAGGCTTAAATCAATGTTATATTCATGCCCCAATCATGATCTCTCAATAGAAATGATTATTCAAAAAAATTTATGCTCCGCTTTCTGATAACAATCGCACCATGCTTGATACTTCTTGTGCTGGCACTTTTATGATGAAGACTATTGAATTCAAATGGGATTTATTGGAAAGAATTAAACGCAAATCTGAAGATTGGGACCTCGACAATGGTAAGGAGTCAGGTATGACACCTAGTTTTGATTGTGTTAAATCTTTTATGGATACCGATATTTTTCGTAAATTTAGCACTAAATATGGACTTGACTCTGAGATAGTAGCTTCTTTCTGTGAATCTTTTGCTGCTTATGTTGATATCCCCAAGGAGAAGTGGTTTAAATATCATCCTCCCATAGAAGTAAAAGTAGTTGCACCTATTAAAGTTGAAGAAAAGACTATCACTTATAATGATCCTATTGTTCCTACTTCTTATGTTGAGAAACCACCTTTCCCTGTTAGGATAAAGGATCATGATAAAGCTTCAACTGTGGTTCGTAAAAGCAATATTAAAACATATACACCTCCTGAACAAGTTAAAGTTGAACCTAATATTGCTATTGTTAAAGATCTCTTGTCGGATAATATTGATGGGCATGTTATTTATTTCTGTGATGAAACTCCTAGAATTGCTAAACCCTGTGATAAAGATAAACCTAGACCTGTGGTAGGCATGCATGTTATTTCTGTTAAAATAGGAGATCATTGTTATCATGGCTTATGTGATATGGGTGCTAGTGCTACTGCAATACCCTATTCCTTATACAAATAAGGTATGCATGATATTGCACCTGCTGAGATGGAAGATATTGATGTCACAATTAAACTTGCCAATAGAAATACTATTTCACCAATGGGAATTGTTAGAGATGTTGAAGTCTTGTGTGGGAAAACTAAATATCCTGCTGATTTTCTTGTTCTTGGTTCCCCACAAGATATCTTTTGTCCCATTATATTTGGTAGACCCTTCTTAAATATTGTTAATGCTACCATAGATTGCAAAAGGGATGTTGTTACTATCGGTTTAGATGATATGACTCATGAATTTAATTTTTCTAAATTTAGTAGACAACACCGTGAAGAAGAATTACCTAGTAAGTATGAAATTATTGGTCTTGCTTCTATTGCCGTACCTCCTAGTGATCCTTTAGAATAATATTTGCTAGACCATGAAAATGACATGTTTATGAATGAAAGAAGGGAATTAGATGAAGTATTCTTTAAACAGGAACCTATTCTGAAAAACAATTTACCTGTTGAAATCCTAGGGGATCCTCCTCCACCCAAGGGTGATCCCGTGTTTGAGCTTAAACCGTTACCTGATAGTCTTAAATATGCTTATCTTGGTGAGAAAAAGATATACCCTGTTATTATTAGTGCTAACCTTTCAGAACATGAAGAAGAGAGATTATTGAAAACTCTGAAGAAGCACCGTGCTGCTATTGGGTATACTCTTGATGATCTTAAGGGCATCAGTCCCACTCTATGTCAACATAAAATTAATTTGGAAGAAGATACTAAACCAGTTCGTGATCATCAATGCCGGCTGAATCCTAAAATGAAAGAAGTGGTAAGAAAGGAGATACTAAAGCTCCTTGAGGCAGTTATAATTTATCCCATTGCTGATAGTCAGTGGGTAAGTCCTGTCCATTGTGTCCATAAGAAGGGAGGTATTATTGTTGTTCCTAATGATAAAGATGAATTGATTCCTCAAAGAATTATTACAGGTTATAGGATGGTAATTGATTTCCGCAAATTAAATAAGGCTACTAAAAAGGATCATTACCCCTTACCTTTTATCGATCAAATGCTAGAAAGATTGTCCAAACATACACATTTTTGCTTTCTAGATGGTTATTCTGGTTTCTCTCAAATACCTGTGTCAGCCAAAGATCAACCAAAGACTACTTTCACATGCCCTTTTGGTGTTTTTGCTTATAGACGTATGCCTTTTGGTTTATGTAATGCACCTGCTACCTTTCAAAGATGCATGATGGCTATATTCTCTGACTTCTGTGAAAAGATTTGTGAGGTTTTCATGGACGACTTTTCCGTCTATGAATCTTATTTCGATGATTGCTTGAGCAAGCTTGATCGAGTTTTGCAAAGATGTGAGGAAACTAATCTTGTCTTGAATTGGGAAAAGTGCCACTTTATGGTTAATGAAGTGTTGTCTTGGGGCATAAAGTTTCTGAAAGAGGTATTGAAGTTGATAAAGCCAAGGTTGATGCTATTCAAAAGATGCCATGTCCCAAGGACATCAAAGGTATAAGAAGTTTCCTTGGTCATGCCGGTTTTTATAGGAGGTTCATTAAGGACTTCTCAAAAATTTCTCGGCCTCTGACTAATTTATTACAAAAAGATATACCATTTGTTTTTGATGATGATTGTGTAGAAGCATTTGAAATACTTAAGAAAGCATTGATCTCTGCACCCATTGTTCAGCCACCTGATTGGAATTTACCCTTTGAAATTATGTGTGATGCTAGTGATTATGTTGTAGGTGTTGTTCTAGGACAAAGAGTTGATAAGAAACTAAATGTTATTCAATATGCTAGTAAAACTCTAGACAATGCTCAAAGAAATTATGCTACTACTGAAAAAGAATTCTTAGCAGTTGTATTTGCTTGTGATAAGTTTAGACCTTATATTGTCGATTCTAAAAACGGTTCACACTGATCACGATGCTATTAAATATCTTATGGAAAAGAAAGATGCTAAACCTAGACTTATTAGATGGGTTCTCTTGCTACAAGAATTTGATTTGCATATTGTTGATAAAAAAGGAGCTGAGAACCCCGTTGCAGACAACTTGTCTAGGTTAGAAAATGTGCTTGATGACCCACTACCTATTGATGATAGCTTTCCTGATGAGCAATTAAATGTCATAAATGCTTCTCATACTGCTCCATGGTATGTTGATTATGCTAATTACATTGTTGCTAAGTTTATACCACCTAGTTTCACATACCAGCAAAAGAAAAAGTTCTATGATTTGAGGCATTACTTTTGGGATGACCCACATCTTTACAAAGAAGGAGTAGATGGTGTTATTAGACGTTGTGTACCTGAACATGAACAAGAACAGATCCTACGCAAGTGTCACTCTGAAGCTTATGGAGGACACCATGCTGGAGATAGAACTGCACATAAGGTACTGCAATCTGGTTTTTATTGGCCTACTCTCTTCAAGTATGCCCGTAAGTTTGTCTTATCTTATGATGAATGTTAAAGAATTGGTAATGTTAGTGGACGTCAAGAAATGCCTATGAACTATTCACTCTGAAAGTGCGTTATATCGACTAGAGGGGGGTGAATAGGCGATTTTTATGAAAGTCTTCAGAACATAGAGTTTTGAAGACAAACGATAAAATTAAACCTATTACCATGCAGCGGAAGGTAGACTACACTAGGCAAACCATAGTCAAGTATTCAATGAAGTGAAAGCACAAAGACTAATAGCAGCTAGGTAGTAAGGATCAGGTAGGAAGATATTGTGAAGCCAAACAGAACACGCAGTCACTCAGTGAAGACAAATGATAGAGCAAACATACAATGACTTCACAAGGAGGAACAGTAAGTAAAGTGAAGTGAAGATGAAACCAGTGACTCGTTGAAGACAATGATTTGTTGACCAGTTCCAGTTGCTGTGACAACTGTACGTCTGGTTGGAGCGGCTAGGTATTTAAACCTTAGGACACACAGTCCCGGACACCCAGTCCTGAACACGCAGCTCAGGACACCCAGTCCTCACCGTATTCTCCTTGAGCTAAGGTCACATAGACCTCGCCCAATCACTCTGGTAAGTCTTCAAGGTAGACTCCCAAACCTTCACAGACTTCGTTCACCGGCAATCCACAATGTCTCTTGGATGCTCAGAACGCGACGCCTAACCGGCTGGAGGATGCACAGTCCTCAAGTGTAATAAGTCTTCAGATCACACAGACAAGAAGACTTAAGTGATGCCCAATTCTCTCTGGCTCTGGTGGTTAGGGCTTTATCCTCGCAAGGAATTCTCTCTCAAAGGCTTCGAGGTGGGTTGCTCTCAAACGACAAAAGCCGTACTTCAATCTGAGCAGCCAACCGTTTATGGTTGTAGGGGGTGGGCTATTTATAGCCACTTGGCAACCCGACCTGATTTGTCCGAAATGACCCTGGGTCACTAAGGAACTGACACGTGTTCCAACGGTCAGATTTCAAACTCACACGGCAACTTTACTTGGGCTACAAGCAAAGCTGACTTGTCCGACTCTGGACAAGATTCGCTCTCATAGTCTTCACTCGAAGACATAGGTTTTTGGTTTAGGCATCACTTCAGTCATTCTGACTAGTTCTCTTGGACCCCACTTAACAGTACGGTGGTTCCTATGACTCAACACAAAAGAAAAAGAACCTACGAAAGATCTAAGTCTTCGAGCTCCATAGGCTTCATATCGTGTCTTCTCTTGTCATAGTCTTCAATGTGAATATCTTCATATACCACCTTTGACTTCAATGTCTTCATACATTTTTAGGGGTCATCTCTGGTAGTAAAACCGAATCAATGAGGGACTTCTACCTGTGTTATCCTGCAATTCTCACAAACACATTAGTCCCTCAACTAGGTTTGTCGTCAATACTCCAAAACCAACTAGGGGTGGCACTAGATGCACTTACAATCTCCCCCTTTTTGGTGATTGATGACAAACTAGTTGAAGTTTTCAACGGGGAATATAATCTGTGAAATTGTAAAGATAAGGAATTGTCTTCATAAGTTGCAAGGGCTCCCCCTGAAGATGTGCATATGAAGTTAATTTGCTTTTGGAATGCAAATGCACATGGCAGGTTGTACTTGTGGAGATCCACTTCAACTTATGATGACAATCCACTATGCATGTGAAAGTATATGAAGATAATGACATGCATAATGGAAAATGGACGTCTGCAGAATGAGCTAAGTGCGGAATTTATCGTCGCACATGCGGAATTTATCTTCGCAAAACAAGGTGGCAAATAAGTAGCAGACGACCATCTAGTTTAAGTGTTACAACTCATAAGAACCAAATGTAGCAAAAACGAGAGTTGTAAGCACGAAGCAAAATATAAGGCACCCGCCCATATGGACCCGCTTGAAGACTATCAATCTCATATGCTTCTCCCCCTTTTGTCAGTAATGACCAAAAAGGTTTGAAGACATAGAGCCTCTACTCGTTCCCATGAGGAGTAGGTGAAGTAGCAGGGTTGTTGGTGTTGTTTGGCGGTGCAGAAGAGCTTGGAGGTGCTGAAGGAGGTGGCGGTGAAGTAGCATCGTCTTCTTCCTCAATAATTCTGGCAGTCACTGTGGCAGCAGAGGAAGAGAACTCAGAGTCTTCAAGGGATGGAGTTCCTAGCAGCACAGCCCTTCGAGGAGGTGTGGAGTCAAACTTGAATCTCTCAGTGAAGCCATCCTCTTGAAGATCAGCTTCAGAAAGCATCATCGTTAGCCCTTTCCATGTGCGGCGACAGGTTTCATGGGCAACGAACGCATTCTTGGTGGCAAGATTTCGAGTGCGATTAACATCCACCAAGAGGCTTTTCATCTGACGCTTCAGCCAGTCATGATGCCTATCTTGTTTCTGATGTAGAGCCACAAGAAGCTCTCGGTCGTTGAGAACACGAGTGCGCTTCTTGGGTCTTGGAGCAGTGGCACTGTCAGTGGCTTCAGTGGAAGCAGGGTGTGGTGCACGTGTAGTGCCAGCCAAAGGATACACCCGAGAAACTGCTTCAACTCCTTCAACGTTCTGTAAAACTCTGATGTTCTGCATTCTGAAGACTTAGAGGTTGCTTGGCAGGCTCAGAATATATGGCTTCAGTAGACATGTCCACGTCAGGCAAGAAGATCCGATGGTTGCGGGCTGAGGGCTGATAAGAGATGGCGGAGTGTAGCTTGATCAGCCGCATGACCCAAGGGGCGTAGAACTTCAAACCAAACAGATCAATGCCTGATGCAGCAAGTTGGCGTATGAAGAAGTCCTGTGCATTGAAGCATTTGCCATGAAGTATATAGAAGACCAAAGTCTTCATTGCACCCTGAAGCTTGGCATTTGGAGAGTGCCCTTTGATAGGCCAGAGAGTTCGCCTGATGATGTGATAGATGGTTCTGGGCAGGTACTCAAGGTCTTCAACGAAGAACTCTGTGGGATACGCAGCATCTTGGGGCAATGGCTTCATCATGCTGAGCATTTGACTCATATTAGGTTCTGGCCGCTGAAAGATGCTCTCAATAGCTTCAGCATGCAGCTGACAGCCTTGCTCGAAGAGATCGCCAGGAGTGGGCAAGCCAGTGAGCTCAATGATGTCAAATGCATTGGCTTCGTGATGAACGTTGCCAGTCATCCACTCCAGGACCCAAGTCTTCGGATCTCTGCTGTATCCCTTTGATGTGAAGTGTGGCATAGAATTGTAGCAGCAGCTCTTCATTCCAATGCTCTTCATCAGTAACAAACTGCAGCAGACCCACTTGCTTGAAGCAATCCAACGCTTCTTCTAGACAGGGCAGACCAGCTATAGCTTCAACGTCAAGGCGCTTGTGTGGGAAGATGCGACCTTGGTTGTAAAGAATGCAAGAGTAATAGCTTCGCTGAGGATAGCTCCAGAACCGATCAGATGATCTTTCCCTTGAGTAGGGGTTCCTGGAGCTATTGAAGAACGTGTTGTCTGCCCTGAAGCCATTGATGTTGAAGGAGCCAGGTGCTGATGCAGGACCTGGAAACCTTGGCAGTCTTGGGATTGGCTTCTGGACCTGAGGCCTATGCTCAACATGATAATTAAATTTGATGGTTAATTTGGGAACGGGCGGCAGACTCAGGAACAGAAGTGGCTGGATCAGTGGCTTCGCTGTCTTCTGAAGCTTTTGCTGGGGAGGGCTCCACATTAGCTTCGTTGTTGGTTGTGGTAGCCTCAAGATTTGCATCCTCCACTTGACTAGCTGGAGGGTCGGTTACAGGCACGTTCTCCTGGAGAACTGCTTCTTGATGGAGCAGGGGAGTGGGATCTTGTGGTACTTTCTCTGCGGCTGATGCAGCCGGAATGTCTTCAGCAGAGACTTGAGGCCTTGGACCTTTGGGAAGCCTGCGGAACGCAGACGACGCCTGTGGAGTTGAAGTGGGCTGGGCCTCATAGTCTTCTTCCTCTTGTGGGCGATCCGTCCATGAAGCATCCTATGCAATTGGCGTCAGTGGACGACCAATGCTGATGAGTTCGCTGTTTTCTAACTGAGGAAGGACTGCGTCATCTTCTACATTGTCATGATGACCAATGTCTTCATAGCAGCGATGGATCAGCTGCTGGAATGTCTTCAGCTTCAGGAGCCTCTGTGAAGCAGGCTCATGAACTGTCAGTTGATCGTCTGCGTCAGGATGAACCATAGAAATGGGTTCAACTATCAAGGCTCTGTGGGAGCAGCCCTTCTTGGTCTTTCCTTTTCTTGTGGGGGTAGGAGAGCTTAGAGTGTTCCTCTTCTGGCTTCAGCTCAGCAGTTTGTCTTCTTGAACTCTGAGCTTTGACCGGTCTTTGCTTTGAGCAGTCCTTCTTGTGAAGACCAATCGAACTGCTTCTGCCTTGTGCATCAGATTCAACGTAGCAGGCTTCTTCTTCTTCTTTGCGGCCATCCTGGGGTCGATGCCAGGACGCCCAAGTGCCTTGCGCTTCTCAGCCTCATTATAGGCTTGCACACATCTGTCAGCCAGAGTCTTCATGCGCTCACGCGAACCCTGAGCTTCTGCACGCTTCTTCACAAAGGCTTCCTTGAGCTCGTGCATCATTGTCTTGAAGTTCTTCACTTCTTGCACGCTGAGCTTGGCCATATGCTTCTTGAACTGAGCCTTTTCATAGTCAATCTTCTGCTTCAGTTCAACAATGCGCTGGGCAATAGCAAGTTCTGAAGCAATGGCGCCTTGGAAGGCGACACTGAGGCCAATGGGTAGCTGCAGATCTTCAAAGCTGATGTTTGGCGTGTCAAACCACTCGTCAATGAAGTTGTGGATGATGGTGACATCAAAGAGAGGCAGATCATTGAAGATTTCTGCTTCTTCTTTGCTCTTGATGAGTTGCTCAAGAGCGTCATCTGCAATCTTCATCACTTGACAGATCAATGTCGTCATTGCGCAGGATGGCAGCAGCTGTTAGCTCTTTGCCAGTGTGAGACAGAGGCATCTTGGCCTTCTGGGGCTTGGAGACGCGTGATAAATCTTCAGACTGCACACTGTCTTCAGGAGGTGCAGTTGCCAATGGCTTCGCCCTTGAGATTTTTGGTGAAGGGGCTGGCTTTGAAGCTTTTGGCTTCTTCAACTGCTTTGGCTTCGGCACTGCAGGCGCGTCATCAGACTCAGTGTCAGCCGCAGGCTCATTCACTGCAGTCCCTTGAACCAAGATGTAGGTGATGAGGCCTTCAAGGTTGGCGAAGGACCGATGACATTGGGTTCTGCATGTCGTGTGCCATCTGCCCTTGGTGCTGAGGGACCAGGGTTGAAGTCTAACCCAAATTTCTTCTTGTTCTGCTTCGCTGAGTTTTGGGCAAACTGGAAGTTGCGCTTGAACAGATTGTCGTCACGACACCAGAGTAGTGACGACGGATGTGCATCATCAGGCTGTGGCCCACGAACCATGCATGGATAGAAGCTTTGGGCAATAGCTTCATCTCTGGACCTGGGTAGAAGGTTCTTGTATAAGATGTCTCCCCACGGTCTTTTGATGGCACTTTTCTCAGCATACTCTTGGGTTGTGAAGCGGTATTTGAACCATTGTTCTGCCCAATAGCGTCGAATCCATTGGATTCGGGTCTTGCGCTGACTATAATCCTCTTCAGGATCTGTCTTATACATTTCTGCGAGTTCATCAGGCAGATCTCTGGATGTTCCGCCACGACGTTGTCTGCCCCCCTTCCTTGCTGCTTTCTCTGAAGCCATAAACTTTAACTTGAAAGGCTTCAAGACGTTCAAAGGCTTCAAAGGCTTTCTCTTGCTGGACCAACAGGAACTGGCTTCAGGAGAATTTATGTGATGCTGTAAGAATTCTGCAAATGAATGCAGACTATGAGAACCAAAGGATTCTCCCACGGACATGTACCTGTGACAGCATTAAGGTGCGAGGGAAGGGGAAGAGGTCATATGCATTCTCAGAAGATTTTGAAGATAAATCAGTTTAGAAGACATTGACCTCATCGTGCGAAGACATTCACTCATAGATAAGAAGTTGGTTCCAGATTTGTACGAATCCACAGATCAGTACAAGTGAGGAATCTAACTACTTTGTGAAGCACAAGTGAATATACTAGGCATGTTATGAGATGCAGTATGAGAGAGATCTAGCTTGTGTGAACAGAAACTGCTTGTGGTAGAAAGTGACAGATCAATAGGATCAACGGTGGCTGTAAAAAGGGAGTTTTATTTACCACACTGAGAACTGCTAGACGGAGTGGGAGATGAGGCCGAGCAGTTCACTCTTCCGTGCCCTAACTTGGCGACGGAGACACCTACGGCGACGGCGGAGAGGACGATGTCCGCGGTCGGCGTGAAGACGGCGTCGGAGAGGTTGCGGCAGCGAAGCGCTTCGTCGCCGGCGTCGTCGAGAGCTAGCGGTGGCGCTAGGGTTCGTGCGAGGGTGGAAGAAGAGATAATGACCGCTGTGAGTGTGTATTTATAGGCACAGGGGCGGCACTGTGCTATTACACAGGTGCCCCTGGCGATTCGCATCTGAGGAACACGTGGCCAGTATGCGGAATTTTGGGGTTTGTTCCACGTCCCACGCACGCCTGGATTGTCGGGTGGTCGTTCCTACTTCTCCGGATTTCATGTGGAGGAATGAGCATTGAAAACGGACTTAATGGTTGTCTCTGTATCTTCTGCTGACAAGGACGCAGAGAAGACATTCGACAGTTTCAATAGAATGCATATGACTTGGAGAGATAGAGTTTGAGATAGAAAGCATAGAGAGTTGTCCGATCACATTCACTTAGTTCAAAAGATTCAACACGAAGACATAGCTATAAGTGAATGCTGTAGAGGACAGAACACTAGCATATATATATATAATCAACATAGTGAAGATAATCATGAAAATATGTTGAGTTCGAAGCCAAACCAAATGTGAAGACATTGCAAGGTAACGCCATGAGTGAAACACTTCAAAATAGAACGTTTGGTGGTGGCGTTACCCACCGTATAGGAAGTATTAGACCCAGACACGGCGCACAATTATCGTGGCGCTCCGAAGTCAAATTCCACATTAATGTATTCACACTTAGAATGTATGTCTTCATTGATTGAAGATATACTTCACTTCGTGTGTTGCACATCTAAGTCATCAATATGCATAAGGGTTAGGATGTGTGCCTGATCACAGGACATTTGAGGATTCCAGGATATTTAGCTCACACCGTAACTTGCAAAACCTCTTCTCATCCAAGGGCTTGGTGAAGATATCTGCTTGCTCTTCAGTGTTGACGTGTATGATATCAATGTCTTCCTTCACAACATGATCTCTGAGAAAGTGATGACGAATTTCAATGTGCTTTGTCTTCGAGTGCTGAACTGGGTTGTTGGCAATCTTGATGGCGCTTTCGTTGTCACAGTAAAGTGGCACTTGCTTCAGATGAATGCCATAGTCCTTGAGTGTTTGCTTCATCCACAGAAGCTGAGCGCAGCAAGATCCAGCAGCAATGTATTCAGATTCAGCAGTGGAGAGAGATACACAGTTCTGCTTCTTTGAAGACCAACATACAAGTGATCGTCCCAGAAAGTGACATGTGCCTGATGTAGACTTGCGATCAACTTTGTCACCAGCATAATCAGCATCCGAGAATCCAACCAGATCAAACTCTGAGCCCTTTGGATACCATAATCCTAGAGTTGGGGTGTGAGCCAAATATCGAAGAATTCGCTTCACAGCTAAGTGATGCGACTCCTTTGGTGCCGCTTGAAATCGAGCACACATGCAAACACTAAGCATAATATCTGGCCTAGATGCACATAGATAAAGTAAAGAACCAATCATGGAGCGGTATACCTTTTGATCGAACTCTTTACCATTGTCGTCAGGACCCAGATGATGTTTGGCTGGCATTGGTGTTGTAAGCCTTTGCAGTCTTGCATACCGAACTTCTTCAGGCAATCTTTGAGATACTTCTCTTGAGATATGAAGATGCCTTGCGTTGTTGTCGTATTTGAAGACCAAGGAAAGAACTTCAGCTCCCCCATCATGGACATCTGATATTGCTCTTGCATCATATATCCAAACTCTTCACTATACTTCTGATTGGTGCAGCCGAAGATAATGTCATCCACATATATTTGGCACACAAACAGTTCACCATCATATGTCTTCGTGAAAAGAGTGGGATCTAGGGAACCAGGTATGAAGCCTTTGCTCTTCAGGAAGTATTTGAGTGTGTCATACCAGGCCCGAGGGGCTTGTTTGAGGCCATACAGTGCCTTGTTGAGCTTGTATACCATGTCAGGATGTTTTGGATCTTCAAAGCCAGGCGGTTGTGCAACATACACTTCTTCTTCAATCTTGCCATTGAGAAAAGCACTCTTCACATCCATTTGATATAGAAGTATGTTATGATGATTTGCATAGGCCAGCAGTATGCGTATGGCTTCAAGTCTAGCCACAGGAGCAAATGTTTCATCGAAGTCAATGCCTTCCACTTGAGTATATCCTTGAGCAACGAGACGAGCTTTGTTTCTGACAACTTGACCATGCTCATCTTGCTTGTTGCGGTATATCCATTTGGTGCCTATTATATTGTGCTTCCGTGGATCAGGACGCTTAACCAGTTCCCATACATTATTCAGCTCAAACTGTTGAAGCTCTTCTTGCATAGCTTGAATCCATTCAGGTTCCATGAAGGCTTCTTCAACTTTCTTGGGTTCTGTATTGAGACGAATGTGAAGTGCCCACAGAAATTTGCTAGCTGAGTTGCCCTTGAACGAGTGAGTGGACCAGGTGCATTGATGCTATCAATTATTCTTCAATCTGCACTTCATTGGCAACGCGAGGATGTACAGGGCGAAGACTTTGCTCTTGCTGATCATTGTCGTTGTTGAAGGAATGTCTTCAGGCTGAGCATTGTCTTCATGTTGGATCAGGTGCTGAGATGATAAGTTCTTCTTCAGGATGAGCTTCAGAAGGTACAATTTCTCCAGTTCCCATAAGCTTGATTGATTCATTTGCTGGAACTTCATCTAGCACATTTGGCAATTGCTCTCTTTGTGATCCATTGGTTTCATCAAATCGCACATCCACTGTTTCAACCACTTTGTAGTGGAAGAGATTGAAGACTCTGTAGGAGTGCGAATCCTTTCCATATCCAAGCATAAAACCCTCATGTGCTTTTGGTGCAAATTTTGAGGTGTGATGTGGGTCCTTGATCCAGCACCTTGCGCCAAATACTCTGAAGTAACTGACATTTGGCTTCTTGCCAGTAAGGAGCTCATAAGATGTCTTGTTCAGTAGCTTGTGAAGATAAACACGATTGATTGTATGGCATGCAGTATCAATGGCTTCGGGCCAGAATTTTCTTGGGGTCTTGTATTCATCTAGCATCGTTCTGGCCATCTCAATTAGTGTTCTGTTCTTGCGTTCGACGACGCCATTCTGCTGTGGCGTGTACGGGGCTGAGAATTCATGTGTGATGCCCAAGGTATCAAGATATGTATCAAGGCCAGTGTTCTTGAATTCAGTGCCATTGTCACTTCTGATGTGCTTTATCTTGGCGCCAAAATTGTTCATAGCTCGATTGGCGAAGCGTCTGAAGACATCCTGCACTTCAGTCTTGTAAAGGATTATGTGCACCCAAGTATATCTAGAATAATCATCAACAATAACGAAGCCATAGAGGCAAGCAGTAGTAGTTAGAGTTGAGTAATGAGTGGGACCGAAAAGATCCATGTGAAGCAGTTCGAAGGGTGAGTAGTAGTCATGATTGTCTTCGAGGGATGTTTGGCCCTCGTCATCTTCCCTGCTTCACAGGCACCGCATAAGTGGTCTTTCTTGAACTTGACGCCCTCGATGCCTATGACATGCTTCTTCTTCGCAAGGGTGTGGAGGTTCCTCATGCCAGCATGTCCAAGCCTCCGATGCCAGAGCCAGCATTCTGAAGCCTTTGCTAGAAGACATACTGCAAGCTGTGGCCCTGCTGAGAAATCTACCACGTACAAATCATCTTTTCGATACCCTTCAAACACTAGAGACTTGTCAGATTCCATTAGTACAAGGCAACGATATTTTCCAAATATTACGATCATGTTCAAATCGCAAAGCATTGAGACAGACATTAAGTTGAAGCCAAGGGATTCAACAAGCATGACTTTATCCATGTGTTGATCCCTTGAGATTGCAACTCTACCTAGACCCAATACCTTACTTTTACCAGTGTCAGCAAATGTGATGTGGCTCTTGTCGGATGGACGTAAGGTTGAGTCCATAAGAAGACTTCTTTTGCCAGTCATGTGATTTGTACACCCACTGTCAATAATCCATTCTGAAGACGCTGGTGTCGTACCCTACAGTGCAGTTAGGGGGATAGGCTTCACCAAGAGCATTGTGAAGCAAAAACATTTGACGAACCAGTGGGTTATGAAAGCTTAGATCCAGGTTAGGACTAATAGGGAGAGTAGCAAGCGATTCAGGTACGAAGTACATAGTAAGACCATTTGGGCATTTGATCTTGCGCCCTACAAGATGTTTAAGGTCCCCAGCAATAGCGTCAGACGATTTTGGTTTTCTGCTGGAGACCTTTCCCTGCAAAAGAGAGTTAAGCCTTCTTAACCACCCACATCTTCAAGGGTGGCTTAGAAGCAATAAGTCTAAGTGCAGCATCTGAGAATTTGGCTTTGAAGCCCTTAGCAAACAGTCTTGCAGGCGACAATAGTACTCATAAGAATAAGCAGAATAAGTTCTTGGTCTTATGAACATGGCGGTTTGATGAACCTCTCATATTCATATGCCTGAGTATGGTTTCCTGCAAAACATTTGTTAGTGCGACTCAGTGAGTCCTCTGTCTGTATGAAGCCTTTGGTCTGAGGTTTGTCTTCTTCACGTGAGGTGTCATGATGACATTCATAAGGAAGACTCTCCAGACACCTTTTCGGAACCCAGATCTTCTTCATAGGCGGTCCATTCCTGCAGTTAGTACCAATGTACCTGGCAAACACTTCACCATTCTGATTCTTAAACAGTATATAGTTTGCATCAAAGGATTCATCAATGATAATGGGGTTAGCACAAGTGAAGCCAGATAGATTGGATGGATCTGCTGAAGGTTCCTTTGCAGCAACCCACATGGTTTTGGGGTACTGCTCAGGTTTCCAGTAAGAGCCATCTGCATTCATTTTCCTTACGAACCCTACACCCTCTTTCCTAGGGTTTCGGTTCAGAATCTGCTTTTTCAGGACATCACATAGCGTCTGATGCCCTTTAAGACTTTTGTACATCCCTGTTTCAAGCAATGTCTTCAACCTAGCATTCTCATCAGCAATAGGTGGTATCCTCAGCAGAGGGGTTAGTTACCACATCAACAGTTGAAGATATTGCAACAGTAGTAGCAGTAGAACATTCAGCAACAGAAGTAGCATTATCACGCTCAATGCATTTAAGACATGGTGGTTCAAATCCTTCCTGAGCGGACTGATCTGTTTGGCGCGAAGTGACTCGTTTTCCTTTTGAAGATCTTCATGAACCGCTCTCAATTTCTCAAGATCTTGCTTCCTTTGAAGATAATCATAGGAAAGCTTTTCATGAGTTGTTGAGAGAGTTTCATGACGACTTTCAAGTTCCTCATACTTAACGTGAAGATTTTTTATGTCTTCAATTAAGGATTCAGATCGAGTCATTTCAGCACCTAACAGATCATCGCTTCTGTCTAACAGTTTTTGAATATGTTCCATAGCTTTCTGTTGTTCAGTTGCAATTTTAGCAAGTGTTTTGTAGCTAGGTTTTGAACCACAATCAGAGTCATCGTCACTAGATGTTTGATAGTGAGTAGTGCGTGTGTTTACCTTGGCACCGCGTGCCATGAAGCAGTAGGTAGAAGCGGAGTAGTCCTTGTCATTTGCATCGGTGTCGGTGATGAAGTCATTGTCTTCAGTGTTGAAGATGGACTTGGCAACGTATGCTGTAGCCAGACTTGCGACGCCTGAGTCGGATCCTCCTCAGACTCCACCTCCGCCTCCTCAGAAGCAGACTCCTCCTCTGAATCCATTTCCTTGCCAACAAACGCACGTGCCTTGCCAGATGAGCTCTTCTTGTGTGATGAAGACTTTGAGGAAGACTTGGAAGAGACTTCTGAGTATTCCTTGCTCTTCTTCTTCTTTTTGTTCTCATTGTCCCACTGTGGACACTCAGAGATGAAGTGGCCAAGTTTCTTGCACTTGTGACATGTTTTCTTCTTGTAGTCATGAGCAGGAGCTTCATCATTCCTTGAACTTGATCGGGAAGACTTTCTGAAGCCTTTCTTCTTGGTGAATTTTTGGAACTTCTTGACAAGCATAGCAAGTTCCCTTCCAATGTCTTCAGGATCATCAGAACTGCTGTCAGATTCTTCTTCAGATGAGGAGACAACTTTTGCCTTCAAGGCACGAGTTCGCCCATAGTTTGGACCGTAGATCTCTCTTTTCTCCGAAAGCTGAAACTCATGTGTGTTGAGCCTCTCAAGTATGTCAGACGGATCGAGTGTCTTGAAATCAGGACGTTCTTGAATCATCAGGGCCAGGATGTCAAACGAACTATCAAGTGATCTCAGCAGCGTCTTGACGACTTCGTGTTGGTAATCTCAGTGGCGCCGAGGGCTTGAAGCTCATTTGTGATGTCAGTGAGTCGGTCAAATGTGTGCTGGACATTCTCATTGTCATTTCGCTTGAAGCGGTTGAAGAGGTTGCGAAGGACACTGATTCTCTGATCTCTCTGGGTTGAGATGCCTTCATTGACCTTGGAGAGCCAGTCCCAGACCAGCTTGGATGTCTTCAAAGCACTCACACGGCCATACTGTCCTTTGGTCAGATGACCACAGATGATATTCTTGGCAGTAGAGTCCAGTTGAACGAATTTCTTGACATCAGCAGCAGTGACACCTTCTCCAGCCTTGGGAACGCCGTTCTCGACGACATACCATAGGTCGACGTCAATGGCTTCAAGATGCATGCGCATCTTATTCTTCCAGTAGGGATATTCAGTTCCATCGAAGACGGGGCACGCAGCGGAGACTTTAATTATCCCTGCAGTCGACATAGCTAAAACTCCAGGTGGTTAAACCGAATCACACAGAACAAGGGAGCACCTTGCTCTGATACCAATTGAAAGTGCGTTATATCGACTAGAGGGGGGTGAATAGGCGATTTTTATGAAAGTCTTCAGAACATGGAAGTTTTGAAGACAAACGATAAAATTAAACCTATTACCATGCAGCGGAAGGTAGACTACACTAGGCAAACCATAGTCAAGTATTCAATGAAGTGAAAGCACAAAGACTAATAGCAGCTAGGTAGTAAGGATCAGGTAGGAAGATATTGTGAAGCCAAACAGAACACGCAGTCACTCAGTGAAGACAAATGATAGAGCAAACATACAATGACTTCACAAGGAGTAACAGTAAGTAAAGTGAAGTGAAGATGAAACCAGTGACTCGTTGAAGACAATGATTTGTTGGACCAGTTCCAGTTGCTGTGACAACTGTACGTCTGGTTGGAGCGGCTAGGTATTTAAACCTTAGGACACACAGTCCCGGACACCCAGTCCTGAACACGCAGCTCAGGACACCCAGTCCTCACCGTATTCTCCTTGAGCTAAGGTCACATAGACCTCGCCCAATCACTCTGGTAAGTCTTCAAGGTAGACTCCCAAACCTTCACAGACTTCGTTCACTGGCAATCCACAATGTCTCTTGGATGCTCAGAACGCGACGCCTAACCGGCTGGAGGATGCACAGTCCTCAAGTGTAATAAGTCTTCAGATCACACAGACAAGAAGACTTAAGTGATGCCCAATTCTCTCTGGCTCTGGTGGTTAGGGCTTTATCCTCGCAAGGAATTCTCTCTCAAAGGCTTCGAGGTGGGTTGCTCTCAAACGACAAAAGCCGTACTTTCAAATCTGAGCAGCCAACCGTTTATGGTTGTAGGGGGTGGGCTATTTATAGCCACTTGGCAACCCGACCTGATTTGTCCGAAATGACCCTGGGTCACTAAGGAACTGACACGTGTTCCAACGGTCAGATTTCAAACTCACACGACAACTTTACTTGGGCTACAAGCAAAGCTGACTTGTCCGACTCTGGACAAGATTTGCTCTCAAAGTCTTCACGCGAAGACATAGGTTTTGTTTAAGCATCACTTCAGTTATTCTGACTAGTTCTCTTGGACCCCACTTAACAGTACGGTGGTTTCTATGACTCAACAAAGAGGAAGAGAAAGACCTACGAAAGATCTAAGTCTTCGAGCTCCATAGGCTTCATGCGATGTCTTCTCTTGTCATAGTCTTCAATGTGAATATCTTCATATACCACCTTTGACTTCAATGTCTTCATACATTTTTAGGGGTCATCTCTGGTAGGAAAACCAAATCAATGAGGGACTTCTACCTATGTTATCCTGCAATTCTCACAAACACATTAGTCCCTCAACTAGGTTTGTCGTCAATACTCCAAAACCAACTAGGGGTGGCACTAGATGCACTTACACACTCGTTATTGAACCATTTGATGTTTGGGGCTTTGACTATAGTGGACCTTTTCCTTCCTCTAATGGATATACACATATTTTAGTTGCTGTTGATTACGTTACTAAGTGGGTAGAAGCTATTCCAACTAGTAGTGCTGATCATAACACTTCTATTAAAATGCTTAAAGAAGTTATTTTTCCAAGTTTTGGAGTCCCTAGATATTTAATGACTGATGGTGGTTCACATTTTATTCATGGTGCTTTCCGCAAAATGCTTGCTAAATATGATGTTAATCATAGAAATGCATCTCCTTATCACCCTCAGTCTAGTGGTCAAATAGAATTGAGTAATAGAGAACTCAAATTAATTTTGCAAAAGACTGTTAATAGGTCCAGAAAGAATTGGTCCAAGAAACTTGATGATGCATTATGGGCCTATAGAACTGCATATAAAAATCCTATGGGTATGTCTCCGTATAAAATGGTCTATGGAAAAGCATGTCACTTACCTCTCGAACTAGAACACAAGGCTTATTGGGCTATTAAAGAACTTAATTATGATTTTAAACTTGCCGGTGAGAAGAGGTTATTTGATATTAGCTCACTTGATGAATGGAGAACCCAAGCCTAAGAAAATGCCAAGTTGTTTAAAGAAAAAGTTAAAAGATGGCATGACAAAAGGATACAAAAGTGTGAGTTTAATGTAGGTGATTATGTATTGCTATACAACTCTCGTTTAAGATTTTTTGCAGGAAAACTTCTCTCTAAATGGGAAGGTCCTTACATTATCGAGGAGGTCTACCGTTTCGGTGCCATAAAAATCAACAACTTCGAAGGCACAAATCCGAAGGTGGTGAACGGTCAAAGAATCAAACACTATATCTTAGGTAATCCCATAAATGTTGAAACCAATGTTATTGAAATCGTAACCCCGGAGGAATACATAAGGGACACTTTCCGGAACGTTTCAGACTACGAAAAGGAATAGGTATGTGGTACGGTAAGTAAATCGACTCCAAAACAGTTTTTAAGGCAATATTTCTCCGTTTTGGAATATTTAGAAAAATAGAAAAATAAGCAGTCCAGGAAGGACAAGAGGACTCCACAAGGGTGGAGGGCGCGCCCTACCCTACTGGGCGCGCCCCCCTACCTCGTGGGCACCTCGTGCGCTTTCCGGATTCCGTTTTCTTACAGGACACGTATTCTGGTCAGTAAAAATTCATTATATAACCTCCCGGGGGTTTTGACTCCTGTATCACGCAAAAATCTCCTGTCTTTGTTCGAAGTTGTTGCTGTTGCAGATTAGAAGCAGGATGTCTTTGCAAGTGTCACTCGGGGAGGAGCCGGGTGTCTCATCCGCACCGAGATCAATGACAAACAACCTGTTGACCCCTTTGGCCAGCAACGAGGAAGAGATGGAGGGCTGATCTGAGAGGATAGATGCATGGAAAGAGATAAGAAGTCACTCCCGCTCCAAGATGATTCACAATGGGAGAACTGCAGAGCTCGGCTATTCCAAACTCGGTTATCCTTCTCAATGTTAGATTCTTTCTTATGAGAATATGAAAAAGAGTGTTACTGGTCTCCCGTAGCTATGTAGCACCTTGGGTCCAGGAGCTTTGGCTTACAGGAAAAACTCGAAGGAAATAATGACCTCAAGCAGCAAGTCAACAAGCCTGAGGAGGAGAATCGATCTTGAGGGCATCAATCGGCCAAGAACATCACATCTGAAGGAAATATGCCCTAGAGGCAATAATAAAGTTATTATTTATTTCCTTATATCATGATAAATGCTTATTATTCATACTAGAATTGTATTAACCGGAAACATAATACACGTGCGAATACATAGACAAACAGAGTGTCACTAGTATGCCTCTACTTGACTAGCTCGTTGAATCAAAGATGGTTAATTCCTAGCCATAGACATGAGTTGTCATTTGATTAACGGGATCACATCATTAGGAGAATGATGTGATTGACTTGACCCATTCCGTTAGCTTAGCACTTGATCGTTTAGTTTGTTGCTATTGCTTTCTTCATGACTTATACATTTTCCTATGACTATGAGATTATGCAACTCCCGTTTACCGGAGGAACACTTTGTGTGCTACCAAACGTCACAACGTAACTGGGTGATTATAAAGGTGCTCTACAGGTGTCTCCGAAGGTACTTGTTGGTTGGCGTATTTCGAGATTAGGATTTGTCACTCCGATTGTCGGAGAGGTATCTCTGGGCCCACTCGGTAATGCACTCACTATAAGCCTTGCAAGCATTGTAGCTAATGAGTTAGTTGTAGGATGATGTGTTACGGAACGAGTAAAGAGACTTGCCGGTGATGAGATTGAACTAGGTATTGAGATACCGATGATCGAATCTCGGGCAGGTAACATACCGATGACAAAGGGAACAACGTATGTTGTTATGCGGTTTGACCGATAAAGATCTTCGTAGAATATGTAGGAGCCAATATGAGCATCCAGGTTCTGCTATTAGTTATTGACCGGAGACGTGTCTCGGTCATGTCTACATAGTTCTCTAACCCGTAGGGTCCGCACGCTTAAAGTTTGATGACGGTTATATTATGAGTTTATGTGTTTGGATGTACTGAAGGAGTTTGGAGTCCCGGATGAGATCGGGTACATGACGAGGAGTCTCGAAATGGTCGAGATGTAAAGATCGATATATTGGACGACATATTCAGACATCGGAAAGGTTCTGAGTGATTCGGTATTTTCGGGAGTACCGGGGAGTCTTGGACCTTAATGGGCCATACAGGAAAGGAGAGAAAGGCCTCAAAGGGTGGCCGCACCCCTCCCCATGGGCTGGTCCGAATTGGACTAGGGAGGGGGGCGCCCCCTTCCTTCCTTCTCCTTTTCCCTTCCCTTTCCTTCCCTCCTACTCCTACTACTTGGAAGGGCTCCTAGTTCTACTAGGAAAGGGGGAATCCTACTCCCGGTGGGAGTAGGACTCCCCTAGGGCGCGCCATAGAGAGGCCGGCCCTCCCCCTCCTCCACTCCTTTATATACGGGGGCAGGGGGCACCCCAAAGACACAACAATTGTTGATCTCTTAGCCGTGTGCGGTGCCCCCTCCACCATAATCCACCTCGATCATATCGTAGCGGTGCTTAGGCGAAGCCCTGCGTCAGTAGAACATCATCATCTTCACCACGCCGTCGTGCTGACGAAACTCTCCCTCAACACTCGGCTGGATCGGAGTTCGAGGGACGTCATCGTGAACGTGTGCTGAACTCGGAGGTGCCGTGCGTTCGGTACTTGATCGGTCAGATCGTGAAGACGTACGACTACATCAACCGCGTTGTGCTAACGCTTCCGCTTTCGGTCTACGAGGGTACGTGGACAACACTCTCCCCTCTCGTTGCTATGCATCACCATGATCTTGCGTGCGTAGGAAAATTTTGAAATTACTACGTTCCCCAACAGTGGCATCAGAGCCAGGTTTTATGCGTAGATGTATATGCACGAGTAGAACACAAGTGAGTTGTGGGCGATATAAGTCATACTGCTTACCAGCATGTCATACTTTGGTTCGGCGGTATTGTTGGATGAAGTGGCCCGGACCGACATTACGCGTACGCTTACGTGAGACTGGTTCTACCGATGTGCTTTGCACATAGGTGGCTAGTGGGTGTCAGTTTCTCCAACTTTAGTTGAACCGAGTGTGGCTACGCCCGGTCCTTGAGAAGGTTAAAACAACACTAACTTGACAAACTATCGTTGTGGTTTTGATGCGTAGGTAAGAACGGTTCTTGCTCAGCCCGTAGCAGCCATGTAAAACTTGCAACAACAAAGTAGAGGACGTCTAACTTGTTTTTGCAGGGCATGTTGTGATGTGATATGGTCAAGACGTGATGAGATATAAGTTGTTGTATAAGATGATCATGTTTTGTTGAAGTTATCGGCAACTGGCAGAAGCCTTATGGTTGTCTCTTTATTGCATAAGATGCAAGCGCCAAATAATTGCTTTACTTTATCGCTATGCGATAGCAATAGTTGCAAGAGCAATAGTTGGCGAGACGACCATGTGACGACACATTGATATAGATCAAGATGATGGAGATCATGGTGTCATGCCGTGACGATGGAGATCATGACGATGCTTTCATATGGAGATCAAAGCACAAGATGATGATGGCCATATCATAGTCACATATATTTGATTGCATGTGATGTTTATCCTTTATGCATCTTATCTTGCTTGACCGGTAGCATTATAAGATGATCTCTCACTAAATTCAAGATAAAAGTGTTCTCCCCTGAGTATGCACCGTTGCCAAAGTTCGTCGTGCCAGACACCACGTGATGATCGGGTGTGATAAGCTCTACGTTACAACGGGTGCAAACCAGTTTTGCACACGCAGAATACTCATTAAACTTGACGAGCCTAGCATATGCAGATATGGCCTCGGAACACTGAGACCGAAAGGTCGAGCTGTGAATCATATAGTAGATATGATCAACATAAGTGATGTTCACCATGAAAACTACTCCATTTCACGTGATGATCGGTTATGGTTTAGTTGATATGGATCACGTGATCACTTAGAATGATTAGAGGGATGTCTATCTAAGGGGAGTTCTTAAGTAATATGATTAATTGAACTTAAATTTATCATGAACTTAGTCCTGGTAGTATTAGCATATCTATGTTGTAGATCAATAGCTCGCGTTTAGCTCCCCTGTTTTATTTTTGATATGTTCCTAGAGAAAAACTAAGTTGAAAGATGTTAGTAGCAATGATGTGGATTGGATCCGTGATCTGAGGTTTATCCTCATTGCTGCACAGAAGAATTATGTCCTTGATGCACCGCTAGGTGACAGACCTATTGCAGGAGCAGATGCAGACGTTATGAACGTTTGGCTAGCTCAATATGATGACTACTTGATAGTTTAGTGCACCATGCTTAACACGGCTTAGAATCGGGACTTCAAAGACGTTTTGAACGTCATGGATATATGAGATGTTCCAGGAGTTGAAGTTAATATTTCAAGCAAATACCCGAGTTGAGAGATATGAAGTCTCCAACAAGTTCTATAGCTAAAAGATGGAGGAGAATAGCTCAAGCAGTGAGCATGTGCTCAGATTGTCTGGGTACTACAATCGCTTGAATCAAGTGGGAATTAATCTTCCAGATAAAATAGTGATTGACAGAATTCTCTAGTCACCATCACCAAGTTAGTAGAACTTCGTTATGAACTATATATGCAAGGATGACGAAACGGATTCCCAAGCTTTCATGATGATGAAATCGATGAAGGTAAGAAATCAAGAAAGAGCATCAAGTGTGATGATTAACAAGACCACTAGTTTCAAAAAAAGGGCAAAGGGAAAGAAAGGAACTTCAAGAAGAATGGCAAGCAAGTTGCTGCTCAAGTGAAAAAGCCAAAGTCTGGACCTAAGCCTGAGACTAAGTGCTTCTACTGCAAAGACCTGGTCACTGAAAGCGAACTGCCCAAGTATTTACGGATAAGAAGGATGGCAAAGTGAACATGCTATATTTGATATACATTATTGATGTGTACTTTACTAGTGTTTATAGCAACCCCTCGGTATTTGATACTGTTCAGTTGCTAAGAGTAGTAACTCGAAACGGGAGTTGCAGAATGAAACAGAGACTAGTTAAGGGTGAAGTGACGATGTGTGTTGGAAGTGGTTCCCAAGATTGATATGATCATCATCGCACACTCCCTATACTTTCGGGATTAGTGTTGAACCTGAATAAGTGTTATTTGGTGTTTGCGTTGAGCATGAATATGATTTGATCATGTTTATTGTAATACGGTTATTCATTTAAGTAAAAGAATAAATTGTTGTTCTGTTTACATGAATAAAACCTTATATGGTTACACACCCAATGAAAATAGTTCGTTGGATCTCGATCGTAGTGATACACATAATCATAATATTGAAACCAAAAGATGCAAAGTTAATAATGATAGTGCAACTTATTTGTAGCACTGCCGTTTAGGTCATATTGGTGTAAAGCGCATGAAGAAACTCCATGCTGATGGGATTTTGGAATCACTTGATTATGAATCACTTGATGCTTGCGAACCATGCCTCATGGGCAAGACGACTAAGACTCCGTTCTCCGGAGCGAGCAACTGACTTACTGGAAATAATACATACTGATGTATGCGGTCCGATGAGTGTTAAGGCTCACGGCAAGTATCGTTATTTTTTGAACTTCACAGATGATTTGAGCAGATATGGGTATATCTACTTGATGAAACATAAGTCTGAAACATTTGAAAATTTCAAAGAATTTCAGAGTGAAGTGGAAAATCATCGTGACAAGAAAATAAAGTTTCTACGATCTGATCGCGGAGACAAATATTTGAGTTACGAGTTTGGTCTTCAATTAAAACAATGTGGAATAGTTTCACAAACTCATGCCACATGGAACACCACAGCATAATGGTGTGTCCAAACGTCATAACCATACTTTATTGGATATAGTGCAATCTATGATGTCTCTTACCGATCTACCACTATCATTTTGGGGTTATGCATTAGAGACAGCTGCATTCACGTTAAATAGGGCACCATCTAAGTCCGTTGAGACGACACAATCTGAACTGTGGTTTGGCAAGAAACCAAAGTTGTCGTTTCTTAAAGTTTGGGGTTGTGATGCTTATGTGAAAAAGCTTCAACCTGATAAGCTCGAACCCAAATCGGAGAAATGTGTCTTCATAGGATATCCAAAGGAAACTATTGGATACACCTTCTATCACAGATCCGAAGGCAAGACTTTTGTTGCTAAATTCGGAAACTTTCTGGAGAAGGAGTTTCTCTCGAAAGAAGTGAGTGGGAGGAAAGTAGAACTTGACGAGGTAACTGTACCTGCTCCCATATTGGAAAGTAGTGCATCACAGAAAACTGTTTCTGTGACACCTACACCAGTTAGTGAGGAAGCTAATGATAATGATCATGAAACTTCAGATCAAGATACTACTGAACCTCGTAGATCAACCAGAGTGAGATCCGCGCCAGAGTGGTACGGTAATCCTGTTCTGGAAGTCATGCTACTAGATCATGATGAACCTACGAACTATGAAGAAGTGATGGTGAGCCCAGATTCCGCAAAATGGCTTGAAGCCATGAAATCTGAGATATGATCCATGTATGAGAACAAAGTATGGACTTTGGTTGACTTGCCCGATGATCGGCAAGCCATAGAAAATAAATGGATCTTCAAGAGGAAGACGGACGCTGATAGTAGTGTTACTATCTACAAAGCTAGAATTGTCGCAAAAGGTTTTCGACAAAGTTCAAGGTGTTGACTACGATAAGAGTTTCTCACTCGTATCTATGCTTAAGTCTGTCCGAATCATGTTAGCAATTGCCACATTTTATGAAATCTGGCAAATGGATAAACAAAACTGCATTCCTTAATGGATTTACTAAACAAGAGTTGTATACGATGCAACTAGAAGGTTTTGTCGATCCTAAAGGTGTTAACTAAATATGCAAGCTCCAGCGATCCATCTATGGACTGGTGCAAGCATCTCGGAGTTGGAATATACGCTTTGATAAGTTCATCAAAGCAGATAGTTTTATACAGACTTGCGGTGAAGCCTGTATTTACAAGAAAGTGAGTGGGAGCACTACAACATTTCTGATAAGTATATGTGATTGACATATTGTTGATCGGAAATAATGTAGAATTATTCTGCAAAGCATAAAGGAGTGTTTGAAAGGAGTTTTTCAAAGAAAGACTTCGGTAAAGCTGCTTACATATTGAGCTTCAAGATCTATAGAGATAGATCAAGACGCTTGATAAGTTTTTTCAATGAGTACATACCTTGACAAGATTTTGAAGTAGTTCAAAATGGAGCAGTCAAAGAAAGAGTTCTTGCCTGTATTACAAGGTGTGAATTTGAGTAAGACTCAAAGCCCGACCACGGCAGAAGATAGAAAGAGAATGAAAGTCATTCCCTATGCCTTGGCCATAGGTTCTATAAAGTATGCCATGCTGTGTACCAGATCTATTGTATACCCTGCACTGATTTGGCAAGGGAGTACAATAGTGATCTAGGAGTAGATCACTGGACAGCGGTCAAAATTATCCTTAGTGGAATAAGGAAATATTTCTCAATTATGGAGGTGAAAAAAAGGTTCGTCGTAAATAATTACGTCGATGCAAGTTTTGACACAGATCTGGATGACTCTAAGTCTCGATCTAGATACATATTGAAAGTGGGAGCAATAAGCTAGAGTAGCTCCGTGCAGAGAATTGTTGACATAGAAATTCGCAAAATACTTACGGATCTGAATGTGGCAGACCCGTTGACTGAAATTATCTCACAAAGCAAAACATGATCACACCTTAGTACTCTTTGGGTGTTAATCACATAGCGATGTGAACTAGATTACTGACTCTAGTAAACCCTTTTGGGTATTGATCACATATCGATGTGAACTATGGGTGTTAATCACATGGTGATGCGAACTATTGCTGTTAAATCACATGGCGATGTGAACTAGATTATTGACTCTAGTGCAAGTGGGAGACTGAAGGAAATATGCCCTAGAGGCAATAATAAAGTTATTATTTATTTCCTTATAATCATGATAAATGTTTATTATTCATGCTAGAATTGTATTAACCGGAAACATAATACATGTGTGAATACATAGACAAACAAAAGTGTCACTAGTATGCCTCTACTTGACTAGCTCGTTAATCAAAGATGGTTATGTTTCCTAACCATGAACAATGAGTTGTTATTTGATTAACGGGATCACATCATTAAGAGAATGATCTGATTGACATGACCCATTCCATTAGATTAGCACCCGATCGTTTAGTATGTTGCTATTGCTTTCTTCATGACTTATACATGTTCCTATAAACTATGAGATTATGCAACTCCCGTTTACCGGAGGAACACTTTGGGTACTACCAAACGTCACAACGTAACTGGGTGATTATAAAGGAGTACTATAGGTGTCTCCAAAGGTACATGTTGGGTTGGCGTATTTCGAGATTAGGTTTTGTCACTCCGATTGTCGGAGAGGTATCTCTAGGCCCTCTCGGTAATGCACATCACATAAGCCTTGCAAGCATTGCAACTAATGAGTTAGTTGCGGGATGATGTATTACGGTACGAGTAAAGTGACTTGCCGGTAACGAGATTGAACAAGGTATTGGGATACTGACGATCGAGTCTCGGGCAAGTAACGTACCGATTGACAAAGGGAATTGTATACGGATTGATTGAATCCTCGACATCGTGGTTCATCCGATGAGATCATCGAGGAGCATGTGGGAGCCAACATGGGTATCCAGATCCCGCTGTTGGTTATTGACCGGGGAGTCGTCTCGGTCATGTCTGTGTGTCTCCCGAACCCGTAGGGTCTACACACTTAAGGTTCAGTGACGCTAGGGTTATTGAGATATTAGTATATGGTAACCCGAAAGTTTTTCGGAGTCCCGGATGAGATCCCGAACGTCACGAGGAGTTCCGGAATGGTCCGGAGGTGAAGATTTATATATAGGAAGTCAAGTTTCGGCCATCGGGAAAGTTTCGGGGGTAATCGGTATTGTACCGGGACCACCGGAAGGGTCCCGGGGGTCCATCGGGTGGGGCCACCTATCCCGGAGGGCCCCATGGGCTGAAGTGGGAGGGGAACCAGCCCCTAGTGGGCTGGTGCGCCCCCCTTGGGCCTCCCCCTGCGCCTAGGGTTGGAAACCCTAGAGGTGGGGGGCGCCACACTTGCCTTGGGGGGCAAGCCACCCCCTTGGCCGCCGCCCCCCTAGGAGATTGGATCTCCTAGGGCCCCTGTCCCCTAGGGACCCTATATATAGTGGGGGAGGGAGGGCAGCCGCACCCTAGCCCCTGGCCTCTCCCTCTCCCTCCCGTGACACTCCTCCGTCTCCCTGTGCTTGGCGAAGCCCTGCCGAGATCACCGTTGCTTTCACCACCACGCCGTCGTGCTGCTGGATCTTCATAAACCTCTCCTTCCCCCTTGCTAGATCAATTTGGAGGAGACGTCTTCCCAACCGTACGTGTGTTGAATGCGGAGGTGCCGTCCGTTCGGCGCTAGGTCATCGGTGATTTGGATCACGTCGAGTACGACTCCATCAACCCCGTTCTCTTGAACGCTTCCCCACGCGATCTACAAGGATATGTAGATGCACTCCTCTCTCCCTCGTTGCTAGATGACTCCATTGATTGATCTTGGTGATGCGTAGAAAATTTTAAAATTCTGCTACGTTCCCCAACAGTGGCATCATGAGCTAGGTCTATGCATAGTTTCTATGCACGAGTAGAACACAAAGCAGTTGTGGGCGTGGATATTGTCAATTTGCTTGCCGTTGCTAGTCTTATCTTGATTCGGCGGCATCGTGGGATGAAGCGGCCCGGACCGACCTTACACGTACGCTTACGTGAGACTGGTTCCATCGATTGACATGCACTAGTTGCATAAGGTGGCTGGCGGGTGTCTGTCTCTCCCACTTTAGTCGGATCGGATTCGATGAAAAGGGTCCTTATGAAGGGTAAATAGAAATTGTCATATCACGTTGTGGTTTTGGCGTAGGTAAGAAACGTTCTTGCTAGAAACCTATAGCAGCCACGTAAAAACTTGCAACAACAATTAGAGGATGTCTAACTTGTTTTTGCAGCATGTGCCCTGTGATGTGATATGGCCAAAAGGATGTGATGTATGAGATTGATCATGTTCTTGTAATAGGAATCATGACTTGCATGTCGATGAGTATGACAACCGGCAGGAGCCATAGGAGTTGTCTTTATTTATTTATGACCTGCGTGTCAACATAAACGTCATGTAATTACTTTACTTTATTGCTAAAGCATTAGCCATAGTAGTAGAAGTAATAGATGACGAGACAACTTCAAGAAGACACGATGATGGAGATCATGGTGTCATGCCGGTGACAACGATGATCATGGATCCCCAAAGATGGAGATCAAAAGGAGCAAATGATATTGGCCATATCATGTCACTATTTCATTGCATGTGATGTTTATCATGTTTTACATCTTATTTGCTTAGAACGACGGTAGCTTAAATAAGATGATCCCTCGTAATAATTTCAAGAAGGTGTTCCCCCTAATTGTGCACCGTTGCGAAGGATCGTTGTTTCGAAGCACCACGTGATGATCGGGTGTGATAGATTCTAACGTTCGAATACAATGGGTGTAAGCCAGATTTACACACGCAATACACTTAGGTTGACTTGACGAGCCTAGCATGTACAGACATGGCCTCGGAACACAGAAGACCGAAAGGTCGAGCATGAGTCGTATAGAAGATACGATCAACATGAAGATGTTCACCGATGTTGGCTAGTCCGTCTCACGTGATGATCGGACACGGCCTAGTTAACTCGGATCATGTTTCACTTAGATAACTAGAGGGATGTCTATCTGAGTGGGAGTTCATTGAGTAATTTGATTAGATGAACTTAATTATCATGAACTTAGTCTAAAATCTTTACAATATGTCTTGTAGATCAAATGGCCCACATTGTCCTCAACTTCAACGCGTTCCTAGAGAAAACCAAGCTGAAAGATGATGGCAACAACTATACGGACTGGGTCCGGAACCTGAGGATCATCCTCATAGCTGCCAAGAAAGATTATGTCCTAGAAGCACCGCTAGGTGACGCACCCATCCCAAAGAACCAAGACGTTATGAACGCTTGGTAGTCACGTGCTGATGATTACTCCCTCGTTCAGTGCGGCATGCTTTACAGCTTAGAACCGGGGCTCCAAAAGCGTTTTGAGAGACATGGAGCATCTGAGATGTTCGGAAAATGGTTTTCCAAGCTCATGCCCAGGTCGAGAGATATGAAGTCTCCGACAAGTTCTTCAGTTGTAAGATGGAGGAAAATAGTTCTGTCAGTGAGCACATACTCAAAATTTCTGGGTTGCATAACCGCTTGACTCAGCTGGGAGTTAATCTCTCGGATGACGCGGTCATTGACAGAATCCTTCAGTCGCTTCCACCGAGCTACAAGAGCTTTGTGATGAACTTCAATATGCAGGGGATGGAAAAGACCATCCCTGAGGTATATTCAATGCTGAAATCAGCGGAGGTGGAGATCAAAAAGGAACATCAAGTGTTGATGGTTAATAAAACCACTAAGTTTAAGAAAGGAAAGGGTAAGAAGAACTTCAAGAAGGACGGCAAGGGGGTTGCCGCGCCCGGTAAGCAAGCTGCCGGGAAGAAGCCAAAGAATGGACCCAAGCCCGAGACTGAGTGTTTTTGCAAGGGAAGTGGTCACTGGAAGCGGAACTGCCCCAAATACTTAGCGGACAAGAAGGCCGGCAACACTAAAGGTATATGTGAATATGTGATATACATGTAATTGATGTGTACCTTACCAGTACTCGTAGTAGCTCCTGGGTATTTGATACCGGTGCGGTTGCTCACATTTGTAACTCAAAGCAGGAGCTGCGGAATAAGCGGAGACTGGCGAAGGACGAGGTGACGATGCACGCCAGGAATGTTTCCAAGGTCGATGTGATCGCCGTCGGCACGCTGCCTCTACATTTACCTACGGGATTAGTTTTAAACCTCAATAATTGTATTTAGTACCAGCTTTGAGCATGAACATTGTATCGGGATCTCGTTTAATTCGAGATGGCTACTCATTTAAATCCGAGAATAATGGTTGTTCTATTTATATGAGAGATATGTTTTACGGTCATGCCCCGCTGGTGAATGGTTTATTCTTAATGAATCTCGAGCGTAATGCTACACATATTCATAGTGTGAATACCAAAAGATGTAAGGTTGATAATGATAGTCCCACATACTTGTGGCACTGCCGCCTTGGTCAGATAGGTGTCAAAGGCATGAAGAAGCTCCATGCGGATGGACTTTTGGAGTCTCTTGATTACGAATCATTTGACACGTCCGAACCATGCCTCATGGGTAAAATGACCAAGACTCCGTTCTCAGGAACAATGGAGCGAGCAACCAACTTATTGGAAATCATACATACTGATGCGTGCGGTCCAATGAGCGTTGAGGCTCACGATGGCTATCGTTATGTTCTCACCCTCACTGATGACTTGAGTAGATATGGGTATGTCTACTTAATGAAACACAAGTCTGAGACCTTTGAAAAGTTCAAGGAATTTCAGAGTGAGGTTGAGAATCAACATGATAGAAAAATCAAGTTCTTGCGGATCGTGGGGGAGAATACTTGAGTCACGAATTTGGCACACACTTAAGGAAATGTGGAATAGTTTCACAACTCATGCCGCCTGGAACACCTCAGCGTAATGGTGTGTCCGAACGTCGTAATCGCACTCTATTGGATATGGTGCGATCTATGATGTCTCTTACCGATTTACCGCTGTCATTTTGGGGCTATGCTTTAGAGACTGCCGCATTCACTTTAAATAGGGCTCCATCGAAATCCGTTGAGACGACACCGTATGAATTATGGTTTGGGAAGAAACCCAAGCTGTCGTTTCTAAAAGTTTGGGGATGTGATGCTTATGTCAAGAAACTTCAACCTGAAAAGCTCGAACCCAAATCGGAAAAATGCGTCTTCATAGGATACCCTAAAGAAACTATTGGTTATACCTTCTACCTCAGATCCGAAGGCAAGATCTTTGTTGCCAAGAATGGGTCCTTTCTAGAGAAAGAGTTTCTCTCGAAAGAAATAAGTGGGAGGAAAGTAGAACTTGATGAAGTATTACCTCTTGAACCGGTAAGCGGCGCAGTTCAAGAAAATGTTCCTGAGGTGCCTGCACCGACTAGAGAGGAAGTTGATGATGATGATCATGAAACTTCAGATCAAGTTGCTACTGAACTTCGTAGGTCCACGAGGACACGTTCCGCACCAGAGTGGTACGGAAACCCTATCTTGGAAATCATGTGGTTAGACAACAGTGAACCTTCGAACTATGAAGAAGCGATGGCGGGCCCGGATTCCGACAAATGGCTGGAAGCCATGAAATCCGAGATAGGATCCATGTATGAAAACAAAGTATGGACTTTGACTGACTTGCCCGTTGATTGGCGAGCCATAGAAAATAAATGGATCTTTAAGAAGAAGACAAACGTGGATGGTAACGTAACCATCTATAAAGCTCGGCTTGTCGCTAAGGGTTATCGACAAGTTCAAGGGGTTGAATACGATGAGACTTTCTCACCCGTAGCGAAGCTGAAGTCCGTCCGAATCATGTTAGCAATTGCCGCATTCTATGATTATGAGATATGGCAAATGGACGTTAAAACGGCATTCCTTAATGGTTTCCTTAAGGAAGAATTGTATATGATGCAGCCGGAAGGTTTTGTCGATCCTAAGAATGCTGACAAGGTGTGCAAGCTCCAACGCTCGATTTATGGGCTGGTGCAAGCATCTCGGAGTTGGAACATTCGTTTTGATGAGATGATCAAAGTGTTTGGGTTTACGCAGACTTATGGAGAAGCCTGCATTTACAAGAAAGTGAGTGGGAGCTCTGTAGCATTTCTCATATTGTATGTGGATGACATACTGTTGATGGGAAATGATATAGAATTCTTGGAAAGCATAAAGGCCTACTTGAACAAGTGTTTTTCAATGAAGGACCTTGGAGAAGCTGCTTATATATTAGGCATCAAGATCTATAGAGATAGATCGAGACGCCTCATTGGTCTTTCACAGAGTACGTACCTTGACAAGATATTGAAGAAGTTCAAAATGGATCGGTCAAAGAAGGGGTTCTTGCCTGTATTGCAAGGTACGAGATTGAGCACAGCTCAATGCCTGACCACGGCAGAAGATAGAGAAAAGATGAGTGTCGTCCCCTATGCCTCGGCCATAGGGTCTATCATGTATGCTATGTTGTGTACGAGACCTGATGTAAACCTTGCCGTAAGTTTGGTAGGAAGGTACCAAAGTAATCCCGGCATGGAACACTGGACAGCGGTCAAGAATATCCTGAAATACCTGAAAAGGACTAAGGATATGTTTCTCGTTTATGGAGGTGACGAAGAGCTCGCCGTAAAAGGTTACGTCGATACTAGCTTCGACACAGATCTGGATGACTCTAAGTCACAAACCGGATACGTGTATATTTTGAATGGTGGGGCAGTAAGCTGGTGCAGTTGCAAGCAAAGTGTTGTGGCGGGATCTATATGTGAAGCGGAGTACATGGCAGCCTCGGAGGTAGCACAAGAGGCAATCTGGGTGAAGGAGTTCATTACCGACCTAGGAGTCATACCCAATGCGTCGGGCCCGATGACTCTCTTCTGTGACAACACTGGAGCTATTGCCCTTGCCAAGGAGCCCAGGTTTCACAGGAAGACCAGGAACATCAAGCGTCGCTTCAACTCCATTCGTGAAAGTGTTCAAAATGGAGACATAGAGATTTGTAAAGTACATCGGACTTGAATGTGGCAGATCCATTGACTAAACCTCTCCCTAGAGCAAAACATGATCAACACCAGAACTGCATGGGTGTTCGATTCATCACAATGTAACTAGACTATTGACTCTAGTGCAAGTGGGAGACTGTTGGAAATATGCCCTAGAGGCAATAATAAAATGGTTATTATTATATTTCTTTGTTCATGATAATTGTCTATTGTTCATGCTATAATTGTGTTATCCGGAAATCGTAATACATGTGTGAATACATAGACCACAACACGTCCCTAATGAGCCTCTAGTTGACTAGCTCGTTGATCAAAACATAGTCATGGTTTCCTGACTATGGACATTAGATGTCATTGATAACGGGATCACATCATTAGGAGAATGATGTGATGGACAAGACCCAATCCTAAGCATAGCTCAAAGATCGTGTAGTTCGTTTGCTGTAGCTTTTCCGAATGTCAAGTATCATTTCCTTAGACCATGAGATTATGCAACTCCCGGATACCGTAGGAGTGCGTTGGGTGTGCCAAACGTCACCGTAACTGGGTGACTATAAAGGTACACTACAGGTATCTCCGAAAGTGTCTGTTGGGTTGGCACGAATCGAGACTGGGATTTGTCACTCCGTATGACGGAGAGGTATCTCTGGGCCCACTCGGTAATGCATCATCATAATGAGCTCAATGTGACCAAGTGGTTGATCACGGGATCATGCATTACGGTACGAGTAAAGTGACTTGCCGGTAACGAGATTGAACGAGGTATTGGGATACCGACGATCGAGTCTCGGGCAAGTAACGTACCGATTGACAAAGGGAATTGTATACGGATTGATTGAATCCTCGACATCGTGGTTCATCCGATGAGATCATCGAGGAGCATGTGGGAGCCAACATGGGTATCCAGATCCCGTTGTTGGTTATTGACCTGAGAGTCGTCTCGGTCATGTCTGCGTGTCTCCCGAACCCGTAGGGTCTACACACTTAAGGTTCGGTGACGCTAGGGTTGTTGAGATATTAGTATACGGTAACCCGAAAGTTGTTCGGAGTCCCGGATGAGATCCCGGACGTCACGAGGAGTTCAGGAATGGTCCGGAGGTGAAGATTTATATATAGGAAGTCAAGTTCCGGCCATCAGGAAAGTTTCGGGGGTAATCGGTATTGTACCGGGACCACCGGAAGGGGTCCCGGGGGTCCACCGGGTGGGGCCACCTATCCCGGAGGGCCCCATGGGCTGAAGTGGGAGGGGAACCAGCCCCTAGTGGGCTGGTGCGCCCCCCTTGGGCCTCCCCCTGCGCCTAGGGTTGGAAACCCTAGGGGTGGGGGGCGCCACACTTGCCTTGGGGGGCAAGCCACCCCCTTGGCCGCCGCCCCCTAGGAGATTGGATCTCCTAGGGCCGGCGCCCCCCCTAGGGACCCTATATATAGTGGGGGGAGGGAGGGCAGCCGCACCCTAGCCCCTGGCCTCTCCCTCTCCCTCCCGTGACACTCCTCCATCTCCCTGTGCTTGGCGAAGCCCTGCCGAGATCACCGTTGCTTCCACCACCACGCCGTCGTGCTGCTGGATCTTCATCAACCTCTCCTTCCCCCTTGCTGGATCAAGTTGGAGGAGACGTCTTCCCAACCGTACGTGTGTTGAACGCGGAGGTGCCGTCCGTTTCGGCGCTAGGTCATCGGTGATTGGATCACGAATAAATATGCATGGGTAATCCCTCTTCTCCCACTTCCAGTTATTATGTCAATGGGATTTGGCCTTATTCTTATTCCGACAGCAACAAAAAATCTTCGTCGCATATGGGCTTTTCCTAGTGTTTTACTCTTAAGTATAGCTATGGTATTCTCAGTTCAACTGTCTATTCAACAAATAAATGGAAGTTCGATCTATCAATATCTATGGTCTTGGACCGTCAATAATGATTTTTCTTTAGAATTTGGATACTTGATTGACCCACTTACTTCTATTATGTTAATACTAATTACTACTGTAGGAATCCTGGTTCTTATTTATAGTGATGGTTATATGTCTCACGATGAAGGATATTTGTTATTTGAGTAAGTTTTTTCAATACTTCCATGTTGGGTTAAGAAGGAAATTATAGCTATGTTTGTAATTTACCTCAAGTGTGTTTTCAATGGACGGGGGAAGAATACATTCCCAACAATAGTGGTATGGTGTGTACTAGCCGTGACCATGAATATCATTGATTCACAAATTTATTTTTCTTCCCGACCATCCTGATAGTAGAAGATAGTGTCTGGTTACTTCTACTATCTTTCCATGAGCTTTCTTGGTTGTTACTTATCGTGAGCGAATCGCCTTGTCGTCAGATCTTGCTGGTCTCGAAAAGCATTTGTTACATACGTGACATCGTCTAGGGACGATTTCGTGCCGAACTGTCTATACCCGATTAGAATGCGAATTTAACTCTCTCTTTCTTAAATGTTTTCGTCGTGAGTTATGACCTAGGACAAGAAAGTGGGGACGGGAGGTTAGAGTTTCTAGGGATGTCAAAATAGCTAATACTGGATCCTAAATAATGCCGTGGAGAATTAACTCTTTACATTACTACTACCTGACTAAATCCATCCGCATTTCTATATGTATTTCCTTGGTTTGCAGTTGCGGAAATCCGCACAAGCCCTCTTCACGCTATGGTTAACCCGGATGCTACCGGACCGAGGACCCATGGAGAACTCTAAATCGGCTTTATACGATCGCAAGCCGAGAACTAAAAGAGTTCGGCTGCAGGAAGGTGCTTTCTCTAGCGATTCTTGCCTGCTCGTTCATATCTTACCGCTGTAATATGAGTAATGTAGTGATTATTAAAATCTTTAATAGTAGGTACAAGTATACACATGTGATTCCTTAGGGAGCTACTTTCGCTCTTGCTCAGAGTGAGATATTAAAATAGAACTAGCCTATTCTACAATGTCTCAATTGGGTGTTTATATGATGTTAGCTCTAGGTATAGGTTCTTATCAAGCTGCTTTATTCCATTTGATCACTCATGCTTATTCAAAAGCTTTATTGTTCTTGGGATCCGGATCCGTTATTCATTCAATGGAACCTCTTGTTGGATATTCACCAGATAAAAGTCAAAATATGGTTCTTATGGGCGGTTTAAGAAAATACATTCCAATCACAAGAACTACTTTTTTATGGGGTACACTTTCTCTTTGTGGTATTCCACCTCTTGCTTGCTTCTGGTCCAAAGATGAAATCCTTAGTAATAGTTGGTTGTATTCGCCCTTTTTTGGAATAATAGCCTCCTTTACTGCAGGATTAACTGCCTTTTATATGTTTCGGATATATTTACTTACATTTGATGGGTATTTGCGTGTTCATTTTCAAAATTACAGTAGCACTAAAGAGAGTTCCTTGTATTCAATATCCTTATGGGGAAAAAGGATAACCAAAGGAGTGAATAGGGATTTCGTTTTATCAACAACGAAGAGTGGAGTTTCTTTTTTTTCACAAAATATACCAAAAATTCAAGGTAATACAAGAAATAGGATAGGATCCTTTACTACGTCTTTTGGGGCTAAAAAAACTTTTGCCTATCCGCATGAAACGGGAAATACTATGTTATTTCCTCTTCTTATATTACTACTTTTCACTTTGTTCATTGGATTCATAGGAATCTCTTTTGATAATGGAGGAATTGGTAATGGAATAGCAGAGTTAACTCATATTATCAAAGTGATATAAACATGTTGAGGAATCTCTCAATAATAATTTAGCCCCAGGAAAGTGTCCAACGGCCATTTGTTAGGTATCCAAAAGTTTCAAGGTTAACATCGGGCCAATACTCAGACTAAACTTCTTACCCAGGAAAGTTCTTCGAAATCCGTACTTTATTGTAGAATGTTCATTTTATGGAATTGAGTACTGAAATGATCTAATTCTAAGCTGGCAATTTCTGTTCGCTATATGAGGCTAAATCTAGCTATCCTCATGGTTACTGTGATTGGGGATAAGCTCATTAGCTATGAACCTATCTTGTTCTAAGGCGATTGTCACCGTCAGATTTATTCTTTTATGTCAGATAGTAATATGGATTTAATAATCTATCAAGTTTTACAAAGTGCGAAATCAACTAAAATAACATATAAGTTTAGATTAGCACTCAAGTCTTTACAACACAATGATCTTGTAATATAAATCGATGTTCATCGTCATGTATTAAGTCATAGATCTTATTATCAATAGATCATTATTCTCAAATCATCAACTAGTCTATCTTACCTCTTAATGCGATATAAACAAGAAGGGTTAACCGAACTCACGAGTTTTTTGACTCAAGCCACAACAACTTGGCTCTTAATCTTTACATGGACTAGGCCAAACTATTTATCCAAATGAGTTACTCGATTTTTTGTGTCTTGCTGCAGTTCTTAGCGTACTTAGATAAGAAGAGAAGATATCCATAAATTAATCGATAGATGGGTGAGTACTTACAGAACCTACGTTAAAACCAGACTCTTAATACCAAGCTTTTCACTTCACATCATCTAATATATTTAAACAAATGATTATGCCGATGCTGATGCCTAAGAAGCTCACGTAGTTAGTTTGATTACTCTTTTAGTCGCTCTTTGACTAATAGTGCTACCAGGAATTTACAAAAATAGTCTACTTGACCAAAAAAAATCACCTATCCGTGGAGTCCCTTATCTAGGCCAAGGTCCTCTACGCGCTAAAGGACATAGTTCTCCTAGCCACGTTGTTGTAAACAAATACAAACACACACCACCTCAAATTTAAGCGACCTAACCGACTATGTACATACCGACACTATTTACCCATAATAGTGTCTTCTGCGAAGTGTGAGACCTTTCTCTCTCCTCCTCCCGCCAAAGGTTGTAGCCCATTCCCTCTTGGCTCCAAGACTAGCAGCCAAAAAGTAATAGCCATAATCATGGGCTATACAGCCAATTTGATCACGTGCAAAGAATATAACATCTACAGTCGAGTAACTCATCGAGCCCTAGTGACACCGGAACCAAGACGTTGAGAAGCTCCAAACCACCCTCCGAACACCACTGCAATATTGTACCGTTTTACGGATAAGCTGAAAAATCGTAACACTCGATATATGCAGATAATGGTTTGGACGATATCATAAATAAAAGTTTAGGCAAACTTATAACTATCGCACCCAGACTAGACCATAAAGCCAGTAAGTAAATATGAGACGGCTGCCGTGCTTTGTCACTCCGAAATGTAACCACGATGAGTCCTCAAAATCCTCTCCACTAATCCTATCATGTCTATATCCCTTGTCTTGTCACCAGCTCGCTACAGACTCTCAATCCCCTCTGACTCACTCCTTAAGTTCATTAAATAAATTAACCCACTCTGCTATAAATATGATAAGCGGAGTGTTAATAACTTCACACATGCATAAAATGCCTCAGAATGCCAAGGTCATCCCTCATCAAAACATACATACAAATCATTTAAGAGTGTACTACTATAAGAGTGTCCAAACTCATGATCTAGAATCAACGCAAGACATCACCACTATATTGACACAACATATCTGTGAGAGGGTGTAGCCATCGATACAAGTCTATATCATATTTCACATGGCTCGCTCCCAAATCCATGTCAAAGCTCGGGAGGGAGTCCGAATAAAATCTCTACTCCCTACTGTCTCCTGCGCAAATGCGTCTTGCAGAGCCCAAGTTTCAACTTTCCTTCCATCTCAAACACTGTACGGCTATCCCTAATCCCTTCTGCCCAGAATTAAGCTCCCAACCATTAAAGGCGCACCACACAACGTCACTCCATCTGCTAGTTACCTCAAAAGTGTCCTTCTGTAGCGACCCTTGCTGCCATGAAAAATCCGCCACACTTCCTAATTCATTTCTGCTATGTTGAATTCATATGTGCAGAGTCCACTCTACCCGCGGCGTTATCTTCCATTGTCGTGAAATACCCGCCGACAAAATTCTAATAGAGTGTTCTCACAATTCAATCGAGCATATCCGCTCCGTCCTTGCTCTTCTCGCCTCGTCTTAACCAAGTCAAACCTCCATACACTATTCCACCTACGTATGCTCTCCTGTTCCAGCTCCTTGTCGTCCTTGAGTGGTAGTTACAAAACACTGATCAGTCCCAGTATCTATTTAATCTAAAAAAACATATTATAAATAAAGGGGAAATTAACATGTTCGCCATGTCATTGTTGTAATATTTGTCAATCAATCACTTCTATCTTGAAACAGATAACACTATCTACCAATATAGTTGCTATATACAAGCAGTAAAACTAATACTAATCTGGAAATTGAAGGAAATAAACAATTCATACGATTCTATGAAACTTTGACCTATTACCATTCAATGTATCCTCTTAGAAATACTAAGAGGAGTACAATACTTTATTCCTCTATCAATTTGTAAATATAGAGAAAGAAATAGTTTCATAAATAAATTAAATCTAAACATAAAAAGAGTATTTATAAAGCCCAAATTTCCTGAGATTATTGAATCTGATCTACCTAACTGATCTATTTGAAAATCATAGTCATTATATTCTTAAATTCTTATGCGTAATGATACCAAGGCGCATTAAGTAATAATATTCAGTTAGCCAAAATAGAACTAGCGAGCATCAGAATGCTCATCTCCGTATTGGCTCGCAGATAATTTCTACTAGAAAAAGTGGTATAAATAACAATATAAATATGGCGATTATTATATATATGGAACTAATTAATTTATGTATATAACTTGAATTCTAAATAGAAATCCTGGCATACATCTAATAAATGCTATCATCTTTTTAACTATACTGTATATCAGAGAAAATAAATTAAAAAATCCTGTAGCCATGCCTAGAATATCTAACATACAGACCAAATAGAGTCGTAAGAGAATACATGACCAAGTAAAAATAAATAACAATGATCTAACGTCATGGGGATGGTGCGGCCAATACGATGAATCTGTACTTCTTTCATATGTATATAGACGCTATGGGACTCTGGGATTTCGAAATATGTCCAGAAGTTTTATATGTGCTTTAAATGGCTTTGGTTGTTCATTGACCAACTATTGCCCCAAAATGAATGGGCTCCTTGCCATAACTTTCAATAATTACCGAAGTGTACTTGAGAAAAATAAATCGATTAAAGAAACATGTGAATACATTACTCAAAATTCTCATCTATCTGAGATCTTACATGTTTGAGCATAGAAACAGT
The DNA here is from genome assembly GCF_003073215.2 of Triticum urartu. Taxonomy (NCBI): domain Eukaryota; kingdom Viridiplantae; phylum Streptophyta; class Magnoliopsida; order Poales; family Poaceae; genus Triticum; species Triticum urartu. The sequence goes on along the minus strand of NC_053023.1, from coordinate 96,163,349 downwards.
GTATATATAACAAAGACACGGTATTCTTTCTCTCTATTCCTACCTATATATAGCGAGGTTCCGCCCGTTCCTAATCTACGTGTCTTACTTAGTTACACATTACTACTAATCATAATTAAAATGCAATCCCGGCTCTTAGCAGATCAATCTAATATGAAGGAATGTCTCATCTTATCTCAACAACAAGATTACAATGGAAACAGCTGACTCATCTCTGCCTTATATGGACGTAAGGTGCGCAACTTCGATAGCTCCAATCGCTTATTCTCGTATATTTCTTTAGGTATCGCCTGATCCATTGTAAATCTTACACTTAACTACCTCTGCTATAAGTAGAGACGCTGTTGACATATAATATCACAAACTAACCCAATATCAACAGTGCTTGATACGAATTGTTGTACCATGAAGTCCCGTGTACTTATAGACACAAACTCGGATTTGACAAATTACCTCGTAACTACTTGTGAGTCAAGGAGTCCTACCGCACCCATGTTATTATTTAATAAAGAGGAACGTTTAGCTAAGATAAGAATAGATACAGCAGGTGGATTAATAGAATCATAAATAGGTTGATTTATTGTAAAAGCAATCAATGACGTGCTTGCTCTACATCCATAATAGAAATACGCACTTTAAAGTAGCTCTCCCTGCGAATATACAACCTAATCTTTCCCTAATCCAAAATTGGCCAGAAAGATAGATAACTTATCGTATGAAGAGAAACCTAGGAAGAATAAAGAGCGTCCATGAATATCTCCTTCTTCCCTAATCCAAGATTGGAGAAAGAAGATCTAAGAGGGACCTATGGAGAATGTAGTCAGAAATCCATAATAGAGTCCGACCACAACGACCGAATTAATTATCCTCATCGAGAAACTTAGACTACTAAATAGAAAAGATTTGAAAATCATGGCATGGGTCTCCTTTTTTTCTTTCTTTAGAGTTTTCTATATGCACAATTTCTCGATGTTTCGATGAGAATTTCTTGACTTTCCATATATAGAAAGAGATAGACTATAAATGACATCTCTTATGTCAATAAGACCAAAGGGATGGATATTAAATGATAGGAAGTGCTAGGAAGTGAAATAGAATGAAATAGAGCCACTTTGGGCTTCCCTATGAAATGAGGCATGGAACGGAGCCACTACGAAGAAATTATGGGAGTTACGAAAGAAGCTTCGGACTCATATTGTTCATGGGTTGAGAGCGGGAGTGATGAACTCTAGGAGGTCGAATCCCCCCTTGTTCCTCAGTAGCTCAGTGGTAGAGCGGTCGGCTGTTAACTGACTGGTCGTAGGTTCGAATCCTACTTGGGGAGATTTTATTCATTCTTTAATGTAAGAATTTTAATGTAAGAATAAAGAATTGAATTAAAGGGCTTGCTTTGACCCTTAGGAGTAGGTAACCCGTTCGCTATCCTTGTTTCTATTTCTATTGCATTCTATCTCATCGTATCACATTCTGTTCTACGATTCCACTTCGACAAAAGGAAAGAGCATACCTAAGTTCAATAGCTTTACGTCCGCTATCCCGATCATGATTTTCCTACCCTCAGGGGGAAAGTAAAGGCCCTTCCCCCTTTGGAAGGCTGTGGGCGAGGAGGGATTCGAACCCCCGACACCGTGGTTCGTAGCCACGTGCTCTAATCCTCTGAGCTACAGGCCCAGCTGTCTCCACTGGATCTCTTCCCGGGGGTACCCCTTCATTTCAGGTTAAGAAGATGGGAAAGCGCCTTTCTCTCTATAAGAACAGTGCGTTCCGAGGTGTGAAGTGGGAGAGAGGGGATGTGATGATTGAGGTTTTGAATAAGACGACCTTTGCATTTTAGATTTGGATCTTTTTCTTATTTCAAAATAGTGAAAAAGTCAAATAAGAGGTGTTAAGCTTTTTATCATTCTGGCATCGAGCTATTTTGCCGCAGGACCTCCCCTACAGTATCGTCACCGCAGTAGAGTTTAACCACCAAATTCGGGATGGATTGGTGTGGTTCCTCTACGCCTAGGACACCAGAATATCGAACCATGAACGAGGAAAGGCATGAGATAAATAGCTTGAGCTAGTAATTGAGTAAGCCCCAAATTCTTGACTGAAGAGTTGGGACATGTCCAAGAGGAGCCCGTCTGCCGCGTGCGCCTTACTTCTCATCGATCCAATGCTAGCCAGGATCCAAATCCATAAGACCGAGAAGCTGCTTTTGTTCGGTGAATGGTATTGTCATCCTTCAGTACAGATACAACTTCCTCTGTTGAACAAAGAAGATACAAGACATAGAAAGACCGACAGCAGCCGGCTACCCTGAACCATCGAATAAATAAGCAGTTCTCGACAATATCAGCTCCGTGTAGGCACAAGGTCCATAACAATCGTCTTACATATACGAGAATCGCGACACATGCAGCTGCGCGACACACACATCCCAGACTTCCTACTAGCTCTCCACTTGAACAAGACGATGAAACTGACCAAACCTATTAAACGGCTTCGTTCTCCGCCCGGCATCTAATCATCTCATTTATCCATATTAATCCCTAAACTCAACTTCATGTTTTACAAGTATACTCCTCAATCCTCTCCGGCGTCTGAATGAGAAAATAATATGTGAGAGAACTCGCGTCCTCGCGCGTTAGAAATGCTACAACGGCTGACTTCGGACCGTACCCGGAGCCCGAGGGAAGATAGAGAGCGAAACTACATGCACATTGGCCGAACGGTCGGACCGAGGGGCTGTTCTAGACATAGAACTCTTACAAGGACCCTACTACATTTTATGCCACTTTAGTGCAGCTATGTCATCGACTCTACGCGCACTATCCAAACAATACTACCATGGTTACTCTTAGCCATAGCAAGCCTATACTCTCCCAGAATCAACCCACCAGAGGTGCGTCCTCCGCCAGTCGCTCCTCCGTACTAGAAAGTCCTCTCAATGCTCTAACGCCCAACTACCCGGATATGGACTCGAACTGTCTCACGACGTATGCCTAACCCACCGCCGTGAAGACACAAGCCATTCCCTACACAACCGTCCCGCACCCGTATTATGATGGTCCGAGCGAACAGCCCAACCCTTGGAGCCGACCATCCCACCCCTACATGCTGCCAAGTAACAGCCAAGGATAAGGGGCGAACAACAGAGAATCCGGATAGCTAGTGGCGATTTAATGAACTAGCCAAAACCATTCCCGTCGATGTCGGAACTCTTGGCGCGAACGTGGTCAATCATTCAGTCCTAGTATTATCGCCATTACCGTTGTTGTTTGAATCCCTTGGCAACCAGGCGTGGCTTGTACCTCTCAATGGAGCCATCAGCATGTTTCTTCACCTTGAAAACCCATTTAGAATCAATGATATTGACACCAGATGGAGGTGGAACCAAATGCCAAGTGTTTTTTCTTTGGAGAGCATGGATCTCCTGCTCCATAGCAGCACGCCAATGAGGAATGCCAAGCGCTGCCTGGAAATGTCGTGGTTCAGTTGTAGGATCGGCTTCAGCATGAGCAACACAGGCCGCAAGCCATGCGACAGTACCGTCAGTGAGCTTCTTCGGTTGGAAGATGCCACTCTTGCTGCGAGTATGAGGACGCAAGACGGCCGACTGAGGCGGCGGTGGAGCAGCCACCACACGGGAGCCACTGTCCAACAGAGACGAAGAAGACACGCTGTCAGGCGAGTCAATGATCGCAGCCGGTGAGGTAGTCACTGTCGTACCCGAGCCTGGAGTAGTTGGCGAAGACAGGCTGGGCATGGTTGGTGACGACGGGCCAGGCAACGAGGACGAACCCGAGGCACCAGCCGACGAGGCCGCCGACCCAAGTGACAGGGCTGCGGGGTCAGCCGACCCGGGCGACCGCGCAGACGCCAGCCCAGGCGATGTGGGTGTCGCGGGGTCCATCGCAGTGTCCGTCGCTACGGGGGTCGTCAGCCCAGGAGACTGCAAGGCCGCCAGGTGACGTGGGCGCCCCATCGAGGCCACATGCATGAGGCATGCATGTATGATCAGTGTCGGGGGAGGCGGCCGGCGTATCAACGGGGTCAGCCGGCGCAGCGACAGCTGGCACAGTCGAGGCCGCATTAGCATCATCATCAAGAAGCTCAAGTCGAGCACCTCGTCCAGTCCCTGCACCATGGTTAGGCAACAACAGAGGAGAATATGCAGCATCTACAAATTGATCAGGCAAAACTGGAAAAGAGTGCAACTTGGTGACGGGAGTATCAGTGGGAGATGTGAGCGTGGAAAAAGGGAAGACAGTCTCATCGAACACAACATCACGAGAAATGTAAACACGATTTGTTGGAAGGTGGAGACACTTGTAACCTTTGTGGAGAGGACTGTACCCAAGGAATACACATTTTTTGGATCGATACTCAAGTTTATGCTTATTGTATGGGCGGTGATGCGGCCAACACGCACAACCGAACACTTTAAGGAAGGAGTAGTCTGGAGTTTCATGGAGCAACACTTCTAGAGGAGACTTCATGTGAAGAAGTCGTGCGGGAATCCTATTTATCAAAAAACAAGCAGTAACAAAAGCATCACTCCAGAACCGAAACGGGACAGAGGCATGTGCAAGAAGTGTTAGACTAGTTTCAACTATATGACGGTGCTTGCGCTCAGCTGCACCGTTCTGCTGATGTGTATGAGGATAGGACACATGGTGAGAGATGCCAAGCTTCTGAAAGAAGGTGTTAAGATTACGGTATTCACCCCCCAGTCAGACTGGACATGAATGATTTTGTGCTTAAGCAACCGCTCAACATGTGCTTGAAATTGCATAAAGACATGAAACACATCAGATTTGCGCTTAATGAGATAAATCCAAGTAAAGCGACTGAAAGCATCGATGAAACTGACATAATAGTTGTGACCACTAACAGAAGTTTGGGCATAGCCCCACACATCCGAAAACACAAGTTCGAGAGGAGCCTTAACAACAGACTCGATACAGAAAAAAGCAACTGATGACTCTTGCCTTGTTGACAAGCATCACACACTAGAAACTCCTTATTACTAGACTCAACTGGAAGACGATGACGATGCAGCACATGGCGCACAATGGGAGTGGCAGGATGACCAAGGCGAGAATGCCACTGTGACAACGACACCCGAACACCACTGAAAACTTGAGATACTCGTGGCACATCAAGCGCTCGTGGTACATCAAGCACATATAAGCCATCGCGAGCTCGACCACTAAGAAGAACGGCCCTCGTGTCCCAGTCCTTAACAAAAAATGAAATGGACTCAACAAACACATTGTTGTCATAAGTCAATTTAGGAACCGAGAGTAAATTACGTGTGACTGAAGGAACACGAAGGACATCAAGGAGACGCAAAGTTTTAGTGGTACGCGAAAGAAGAGATGCCTGACCAACATGTGAGATGGGCATACCTGATCCATTGGCAGTGCGGACCTGATCATGACCGGTGTAGGGCTGGCGAGTAGCCAACTTGTCAAGCTGGCTCGTCAGGTGATCTGTTGCGCCTGTGTCCATGTACAAGGCAGGATCCACATAATATGAAGGAGTGAACCCAGGGTCATGTGTGGCGAGAGCGGCTTGCTTCTCGTTGCCCTTCCCATTATTCCCAATGCCAAGGAAGTCACGTTTAAACCAACGATGGCACCGAGACGCCAAGTGTCCCTCAATGCCGCAAAGCTGACACTCCACCCCACCGCCACACGCCTCGCAGTGGAGCCGCTTGCGGCTGGCCATTGGAGGAGCTGAAGCGGGCGGACGAGGCTGGTTGCCCGAGGACGGAGGCGGTTTCTGCTTAGCACCACGGCCACCGGTGCGGAGAGCAGTGTTCGCAGACGGGCCCTCCCTGTAGACTCCAACTGAGCGGCGAGCGGCGAGCCGCTGCTCCGTGCTGAGGAGGCGGGCGTAGAGGTCACGAGGCGGCATCGGCGTGTCACGTCCGTTGACGTTTTCAACAAGAGAGTCATAGTCCTCATCAAGGCCATTGAGAATAAATGAAGTAAACTCCGCGTCACGGAGGGGCTTCCCAATTGAGGACAGTGTGTCAGCCAAGCTTTTGACCTTGTTGAAGAAGGCTGTAATGGAGAGAACATTTTTCTTGACCTCACCTAGCTGATTACGAATGGCAGAAGAACCGGCCAGCGACTGCGAGGAGAAGCTAGTATCGAGGGTAGCCCATGCATCCCTCGACGTCGTGGCAAAGACCACCATGCCAGCCATGGAAGGAGTGAGCGAGGACTGAATAGCACCCAGAATAGCCTGATCCTGAGCAATCCACCGACGATGAGCAGGGTTGGGCACCATGACGGAGCCACCAGTGGCCGAGGGCACCGGAACAGTGGCCGGGGGACACGGCAGCGTACCGTCGACATACCCCTCGAGACACTACTAGGAAAAGGGCTACTAATGGCGCACCAGTTTTGCCTACTAATGGCGCACTACTGGTGCGCCATTAGTATCACGCCACTAGTATTTCTTACTAATGGCGCACCACCGGTGCACCATTAGTATCTGGTATACTAATGGCGCACCACGCAGTGCGCCATTAGTATCTAGCATACTAATGGCGCACTGTTGGGTGATGCGCCATTAGTATGAATATTAGGTTTTTTTTACTTTTCTAAATTTTGCACAAGTTACAAAATATATTATTGGACATAATATAGACAGCACCCCACAACAAGAGCAGATTCATCGAATACAATAGAAGATTAGTCTCCGAATACAATTCATCATATTAGTCTCCGAATTCAAAAGACCGAACAAAGATAGAACATTACAAGTCTCGAGACCGCGAGTAACGAGTTTGTCGGAAGTAATACTAATCCTAACAAGTCCTACTAATCATCATCATACAACTTCTACTCGTTATTAATAACAAGTCATACGATCATCATCTTGATAGTCATCGAACCAACCCAACTTAATTGTTCTTAGCACATGATCATCAGTATTAGGCAGGACCTAAATACCCTATTTAAGCTAAAATAGCATAAAACAATATAGACTCCATTATGGAGAATGGAGAACATCCTGTCTCCAATTCTTGCGCTTCGCTTCCTTTTGCTTCCAAGAATCTCCTTACGACTGTCCATACATTTTTTCCATCCTTTGATTTTCATGTCTCCACTTCTTTTAGAAATCTCGTATGGACAGTTGAGATTCGTAGGATGACCTGGCTGTATGTTCAAAACATTAAGACTACCTTTTGTTATACATCAAATGAGGCACACAATTCTCTGGGATTATCTGTTGAAAAACATAATAATAACTTCATAGTTAGCAATGATGTACTAGTTTTAGAAGTATGCAAAAGATGCACGGATGTCGTAATAGTAAAATCTTACCAGGGTATCTCCATGGTAGTTACCGTAGTTGAACACATGCACTAGTGGCACGTATTTACCATAATGTTGAGGAGTTTGATTGTGGATATTGTAATTCTCAATGTCAGTACAAAATCCGACCAGATGATTTTTCTCCTTGTAAGTTGTTAATTCGGAGCCATCGGTGTAGTGGGTTTTGTCTACCATCTCCTGCATATTCTTTGAACAATAAAAATAAGCTGTCAATGGAAATAAGCTATCAACTATTTTGAAATAAACAATATAAATTAGCTAATAACTATGTTTGAGAAACTCACATAGCGGTAGAACTGGAGGCGTATCAACAAGGACCCAAATGTCCATATTGTCTTGGTTGATGTCAGGATTACCAAGATCCATGGTGATAAGCATACCCTCATCAAAACCATACATCTTGAAAAATGCTTCCCAATTTTTGCAACCAAAATGGGTTACGCTCTCAGAATTATATAGATTTACTTCAAAGTCCACATCGTGATGAGTCCTTAGGTGAATTTTCTTTGTTTCAGAAATTTCATGGTCTTCAAAATCCATCCTCTCCAAGACATAGCGTCTTGCATGGCATGGGATAAGCTATACTCGAATTGTAAAAGATGAAAATTACACGTTGAAATAGTTGAAGTCATGCTTAATTATGAAAATAACACTTGTCGTCGTTGTGTACCGTTTCAACTTCGAAGGTCTCCTCGAGCTTAATGCTGAAGCGCTGATCATCGTCCAGGTGAGGCATGTCGCACAGACGTCGATCGTCGTGGCACCAGTCGCACTCCCCCGACAGACTTTTGTCGTCCGATGACGACATATCCTACGTTCATAATTCAAAACTACATCATTTAGGGTTTGTCGACACCGAGGCATCCTAAAAGCTAAGCTTTTATCATTTAGGGTTTGTCGACGCCGAGGCACCCTAAAAGCCTAAGCTTTCATCATTTAGGTTCTTATCGACACCGAGGCACCCTAAAAGCCAAGGTTTTATCATTCAGGGTTTGTCGACGCCGAGGCAGCCTAAAAGCCTAAGCTTTCATCATTTAGGTTCTTATCGACACTGAGGCACCCTAAAACCTATGGTTTAATGCAGCAAGAATAAAGGGGCAGTTGATCCTACTTAATTAAGTACTAAGATACCCCGGCCCATGCATTAGTCGCAGGTACCCCATATGTCCTATTTTTAGCAAAGTCATGCTAAAATTCATGGAAAATTTCAGCATGACCTTTGCTGAAAATAGGACATATGGAGTACCCGAATTTGCCGGAACGGAAGTTAATCGACATTCCGGCAAACTCAAGGGCCTCTCAGGGTACCTGCAAATTCATCACGACACAATGGTCGGAGACAAAACCCAGCAAACTAGCAAGATGATCATCATCTTTGCAAGTCATTACTTGTCAAACACAGAAGTGCATAACACAAGCTCACCGACATAGACACACATAACAGCCGCACAACAGCATAGACATTAAACATGTGCAGAGATCACAATCAACAAAGGTTTCCATCAGGTGTATTTCATACTATTATTCCCATCCTGAGAAAGCATCGACTTCAGAATATCCCCTTTTCAAAGAATGTGTTCTGTGATGAAAGCACTAGCTAATCATGTTAAAGCTAACCCCTACTTTTGACCCTCAACTATAACGACCGCATGTAGTACAGAGAAGTGTTGATGCAGGCATCAAACATTATAATGCCACAGGGCATGGTCTCAAGTTACATGATCAGTTGTGCTTGACTGAAAATTTCGACAGGAAAATTTTGACTGGAGTAACAAAGGCATAACAGTAGAAATTACAGGTGTAGATTGCTCTGTTCAACAAACTTCCTATTAGTCCAACAATGTTTCTGAATCTAAACTTTTTCAGTTAACAGAACCTAAACCTTACAATGTTCAGTTAACAGAAGGGGGGGAGGGGAACCGGTGCAGCTCACCGAGAGGAAGACGATGGCGAGCGCGTGCGGGGCCGGGGTTGACGAGGTGACGCGGATCGACGGTGAGGCGTTGGTGTCGTAGAGGCA
>NC_053023.1:96138737-96152989 GCF_003073215.2 Triticum urartu | reverse complement strand
GAGAAACACTTTGGGTGCTACCAAACGTCACAACGTAACTGGGTGATTATAAAGGAGCATTACAGGTGTCTCCAAAGGTAGATGTTGGGTTGGCGTATTTTGAGATTAGGATTTGTCACTCCGATTGTCGGAGAGGTATCTCTGGGCCCTCTCGGTAATGCACATCACTTAAGCCTTGCAAGCATTGCAACTAATGAGTTAGTTGCGGGATGATGTATTACGAAACGAGTAAAGAGACTTGCCGGTAACGAGATTGAACTAGGTATTGGATACCGACGATCGAATCTCGGGCAAGTAACATACCGATGACAAAGGGAACAACGTATGTTGTTATGCGGTTTGACCGATAAAAGATCTTCGTAGAATATGTAGGAGCCAATATGGGCATCCAGGTCCCGCTATTGGTTATTGACCGGAGACGTGTCTCGGTCATGTCTACATTGTTCTCGAACCGTAGGGTCAGCACGCTTAAGGTTTCAATGACAGTTATATTATGAGTTTTGATGTACCGAAGGAGTTCGGAGTCCTGGATGAGATCGGGGACATGACGAGGAGTCTCGAAATGGTCGAGACGTAAAGATCGATATATTGGAGTACCGGAGAGTAACGGGAATTCGCCGGGAGAAGTATTGGGCCTTGATGGGCTTTAGTGGGAAGAGGAGAAAGGGCCTGCTGCGCCCCCCCTCCCCTCTAGTCCGAATTGGACTAGGGAAAAGGGGGCCGACCACCTTTCCTTCTCCTCCACTTCCTTCTCCCTTCCTCCCCTCTTGGTGGACTCCTACTAGGACTTCGAGTCCTAGTAGGACTCCACATCCTGGCCGCATCTAGCCTTGGCCGGCCTCCTCCTCCTCCATCCTTTATATACGGAGGAAGGGGGCACCTCTAGACACACAAGTTGATCCTTGAGATCGTTCCTTAGCCGTGTGCGGTGCACCCTGCCACCATATTCCACCTCGATCATATCGTTGTAGTGCTTAGGCGAAGCCCTGCGTCGGTAGAACATCATCATCGTCACCACGCCGTTGTGCTGACGGAACTCATCCCCGAAGCTTTGCTGGATCGGAGCGTCATCAAGCTGTACGTGTGCTAAGAACTCGGAGGTGCCGGAGTAACGGTGCTTGGATCGGTCGGATCGGGAAGACGTACGACTACTTCCTCTATGTTGCGTCAACGCTTCCGCAGTCGGTCTGCGTGGGTACGTAGACAACACTCTCCCCTCTCGTTGCTATGCATCACCATGATCTTGCGTGTGCGTAGGAAATTTTTGAAATTACTGCGTTCCCCAACAGTGGCATCCGAGCCTAGGTTTTATGGTTTGATGTTATATGCACGAGTAGAACACAAGTGAGTTGTGGGCGATATAAGTCATACTGCCTACCAGCATGTCATACTTTGGTTCGGCGGTATTGTTGGATGAAGCGGCCCGGACCGACATTACGCGTACGCTTACGCGAGACCGGTTTCCCCGACGTGCTTTGCACATAGGTGACTTGCGGGTGACTGTTTCTCCAACTTTAGTTGAACCGAGTGTGGCTACGCCCGGTCCTTGCGAAGGTTAAAACGGAGTCAAATTGACAAACTATCGTTGTGGTTTTGATGCGTAGGTAAGAACGGTTCTTGCTAAAGCCCAGTAGCAGCCACATAAAACTTGCAACAACAAAGTAGAGGACGTCTAACTTGTTTTTGCAGGGCATGTTGTGATGTGAAATGGTCAAGACGTGATGAGATATAAGTTGTTGTATGATATGATCATGTTTTTTTGAAGTTATCGGCAACTGGCAAAAGCCTTATGGTTGTCTGTCTATTGCATAAGATGCAAGCGCCAAATAATTGCTTTACTTTATCGCTATGCGATAGCAATAGTTGCAAGAGCAATTGTTGACGAGACGACCATGTGACGACACATTGATAGAGATCAAGATGATGGAGATCATGCTGTCATGCCGGTGACGATGGAGATCATGACGATGCTTTGGAGATGGAGATCAAAGGCACAAGATGATGATGGCCATATCATGTCACATATTTTGATTGCATGTGATGTTTATCTTTTATGCATCTTATCTTGCTTTGATTGACGGTAGCATTATAAGATGATTCCTCACTAAATTTCAAGATAAAAGTGTTCTCCCTGAGTATGCACCGTTGCCAAAGTTCGTCGTGCCCAGACACCACGTGATGATCGGGTGTGATAAGCTCTACGTCCATCTACAACGGGTGCAAGCCAGTTTTGCACACGCAGAATACTCAGGTTAAACTTGACGAGCCTAGCATATGCAGATATGGCCTCGGAACACGGAGACCGAAAGGTCGAGCGTGAATCATATAGTAGATATGATCAACATAACGATGTTCACCATTGAAAACTACTCCATCTCACGTGATGATCGGTTATGGTTTAGTTGATTTGGATCACGTGATCACTTAGAGGATTAGAGGGATGTCTATCTAAGTGGGAGTTCTTAAGTAATATGATTAAATTGAACTTAAATTTATCATGAACTTAGTCCTGGTAGTATTTTGCAAATTATGTTGTAGATCAATAGCTTGCGTTGTTGCTTCCCTGTGTTTATTTTGACATGTTCTGAGAGAAAATTGTGTTGAAAGATGTTAGTAGCAATGATGCGGATTGGATCCGTGATCTGAGGTTTATCCTCATTGCCGCACAGAAGAATTATGTCCTTGATGCACCGCTAGGTGACAGACCTATTGCAGGAGCAGATACAGACGTTATGAACGTTTGGCTAGCTCAATATGATGACTACTTGATAGTTTAAGTGCACCATGCTTAACGGCTTAGAATCGGGACTTCAAAGACGTTTTGAATGTCATGGATCATATGAGATGTTCCAGGAGTTGAAGTTAATATTTCAAGCAAATACCCGAGTTGAGAGATATGAAGTCGCCAACAAGTTCTATAGCTAAAAGATGGAGGAGAATCGCTCAACTAGTGAGCATGTTCTCAGATTGTCTGGGTACTACAATTGCTTGAATCAAGTGGGAGTTAATCTTCCAGATAAGATAGTGATTGATAGAATTCTCTAGTCACCATCACCAAGTTAGTAGAACTTCGTGATAAACTATAATATGCAAGGGATAACGGAAACAACTCCCAAGCTCTTCGTGATGCTGAAATCAACGAAGGTAGAAATCAAGAAAAACATCAAGTGTTGATGGTTGACAAGATCACTAGTTTCAAGTAAAGGGCAGAGGGAAGAAGGGGAACTTCAAGAAGAACAGCAAGCAAGTTGCTACTAAAGTGAAGAAGCCCAAGTCTGGTACTAAGCCTGAGACCAAGTGCTTCTACTGCAAAGAGACTGGTCACTGGAAGCGGAACTACCCCAAGTGATTGGCGGATAAGAAGGATGGCATAGTGAACATAAGTATATTTGATATACATGTTATTGATGTGTACTTTACTAGTGTTTATAGCAAACCCTCAGTATTTGATACCGGTGCCGTTGCTCATATTTGTAACTCACAGCAGGAGCTGCGGAATAAACGGAGACTGGTGAAGGACGAGGTGACGATGCGCGTCGGGAATGGTTCCAAGGTCGATGTGATCGCCGTCGGCACGCTACCTCTACATTTACCTACGGGATTAGTTATAAACCTCAATAATTGTTATTTAGTGCCAAGTTTGAGCATGAACATTGTATCAGGATCTCGTTTAATACGAGATGGCTACTCATTTAAATCCGAGAATAATGGTTGTTCTATTTATATGAGAGATATGTTTTATGGTCATGCTCCGATGGTCAATGGTTTATTCTTAATGAATCTCGAACGTAATATTACACATATTCATAGTGTGAATACAAAAAGATGTAAAGTTGATAACGATAGTCCCACATACTTGTGGCACTGCCGCCTTGGTCACATTGGTGTCAAGCGCATGAAGAAGCTCCATGCTGATGGACTTTTAGAGTCTCTAGATTATGAATCGTTTGACACATGCGAGCCATGCCTCATGGGCAAGATGACCAAGACTCCATTCTCCGGAACAATGGAGCGAGCGACCAACTTGTTGGAAATCATACATACTGATGTGTGCGGTCCAATGAGCGTTGAGGCTCGCGGAGGATATCGTTATGTTCTCACTCTCACTGATGACTTGAGTAGATATGGGTATGTCTACTTAATAAAACACAAGTCTGAGACCTTTGAAAAGTTCAAGGAATTTCAGAATGAGGTAGAGAATCAACGTGACCGAAAGATAAAGTTCCTACGATCAGATCGTGGGGGAGAATATTTAAGTCACGAATTTGGTACACACTTAAGGAAATGTGGAATCATTTCACAACTCATGCCGCCTGGAACACCTCAGCATAACGGTGTGTCCGAACGTCGTAATCGCACTCTATTGGATATGGTGCGGTCTATGATGTCTCTTACCGATTTACCGCTATCATTTTGGGGATACGCTCTAGAGACAGCTACATTCACTTTAAATAGGGCTCCGTCTAAATCCGTTGAGACGACACCGTATGAATTATGGTTTGGCAAGAAACCTAAGCTGTCGTTTCTAAAAGTTTGGGGATGCGATGCTTATGTCAAGAAACTTCAACCTGAAAAGCTCGAACCCAAGTTGGAAAAATGCGTCTTCATAGGATACCCTAAAGAAACTGTTGGGTATACCTTCTACCTCAGATCCGAAGGCAAGATCTTTGTTGCCAAGAATGGATTCTTTCTAGAGAAAGAGTTTCTCTCGAAAGAAGTAAGTGGGAGGAAAGTAGAACTTGATGAAGTATTACCTCTTGAACCGGAAAATGGCACAACTCAAGAAAATATTCCTAAGGTGCCTGCACCGACTAGAGAGGAAGTTATTGATGATGATCAAGATACTTCTGATCAATCTCCTACTGAAATCCCAAGGTCCACAAGGACACATTCCGCACTAGAGTGGTACGGCAACCCTGTCTTGGAAATCATGTTGTTAGACAACGGTGAACCTTCGAACTATGAAGAAGCGATGGCGGACCCGGATTCCGACAAATGGCTAGAAGCCATGAAATCCGAGATAGGATCCATGTATGAAAACGAAGTATGGACTTTGACTGTCTTGCCCGTTGAACGGCGAGCCATAGAAAATAAATGGATCTTTAAGAAGAAGACAGACGCGGATGGTAATGTGACCATCTATAAAGCTCGGCTTGTCGCTAAGGGTTATCGATAAGTTCAAGGGGTTGACTACGATGAGACTTTCTCACCGGTAGCGAAGCTAAAGTCCGTCCGAATCATGTTAGCAATTGCCGCATTTTACGATTATGAGATATGGCAAATGGACGTCAAAATGGCATTCCTTAATGGTTTCCTTAAGGAAGAATTGTATATGATGCAGCCGGAAGGTTTTGTCGATCCTAAGAATGCTGACAAAGTGTGCAAGCTCCAACGCTCGATTTATGGGCTGGTGCAAGCATCTCGGAGTTGGAACATTCGCTTTGATGAGATGATCAAAGCGTTTGGGTTTACACAGACTTATGGAGAAGCCTGCGTTTACAAGAAAGTGAGTGGGAGCTCTGTAGCATTTCTCATATTATATGTAGATGACATACTTTTGATGGGAATGATATAGAACTCTTGGATAGCATCAAGGCCTACTTGAATAAGAGTTTTTCAATGAAGGACCTTGGAGAAGCTGCTTATATATTAGGCATCAAGATCTATAGAGATAGATCGAGACGCCTCATAGGTCTTTCACAAAGCACATACCTTGATAAGATTTTGAAGAAGTTCAAAATGGATCAGTCCAAGAAAGGGTTCTTCCCTGTTTTGCAAGGTGTGAGATTGAGCTCGACTCAATGCCCGACCACGGCAAAAGATAAAGAAGAGATGAGTGTCATCCCCTATGCTTCAGCCATAGGATCTATTATGTATGCCATGCTGTGTACCAGACCTGATGTAAACCTTGCCGTAAGTTTGGTAGGAAGGTACCAAAGTAATCCCGGCAAGGAACACTGGACAGCGGTCAAGAATATCCTGAAGTACCTGAAAAGGACAAAGGACATGTTTCTCGTTTATGGAGGTGACGAAGAGCTCGTCGTAAAGGGTTACGTCGACGCTAGCTTCGACACAGATCTGGATGACTCTAAGTCACAAACCGGATACGTGTATATGTTGAATGGTGGAGCAGTGAGCTGGTGCAGCTGCAAGCAGAGCATCGTGGCGGGGTCTACATGTGAAGAGGAGTACATGGCAGCCTCGGAGGCAGCGCATGAAGCAATTTGGGTGAAGGAGTTCATCACCAACCTAGGAGTCATACCCAATGTGTCGGGGCCGATCAAACTCTTCTGTGACAACACTGGAGCTATTGCACTCGCCAAGGAGCCCAGGTTTCACAAGAAGACCAGGCACATCAAGCGTTGCTTCAACTCCATTCGTGAAAATGTTCAAGATGGAGACATAGAAATTTGCAAAGTGCACACGGATCTGAATGTCGCAGATCCGTTGACTAAACCTCTCTCGCGAGCAAAACATGATCAACACCAGAACTCTATGGGTGTTCGATTCATCACAATGTAACTAGATTATTGACTCTAGTGCAAGTGGGAGACTGTTGGAAATATGCCCTAGAGGCAATAATAAAAGTATTAGTATTATATTTCTTTCTTCATGATAATTGTCTTTATTCATGCTATAACTGTATTATCCGGAAATCGTAATACACGTGTGAATACATAGACCATAATATGTCCCTAGTAAGCCTCTAGTTGACTAGCTCGTTGATCAACAGATAGTCATGGTTTCCTGGCTATGGACATTGGATGTCATTGATAACGGGATCACATCATTAGGAGAATGATGTGATGGAGAAGACCCAATCCTAAGCATAGCACAAGATCGTGTAGTTCGTTTGCTAGAGCTTTTCCAATGTCAAGTATCTTTTCCTTTGACCATGAGATCGTGTAACTCCCGGATACCGTAGGAGTGCTTTGGGTGTACCAAACGTCACAACGTAACTGGGTGACTATAAAGGTGCACTACAGGTATCTCCGAAAGTGTCTGTTGGGTTGACACGGATCGAGACTGGGATTTGTCACTCCGTATGACGGAGAGGTATCTCTGGGCCCACTCGGTAATGCATCATCATAATGAGCTCGAAGTGACCAAGTGGTTGATCACGGGATCATGCATTACGGTATGAGTAAAGTGACTTGCCAGTAACGAGACTGAACGAGGTATTGGGATACCGACGATCGAGTCTCGGGCAAGTAACGTACCGATTGACAAAGGGAATTGTATACAGGGTTGTTTAATCCTCGACATCGTGGTTCATCCGATGAGATCATCGTGGAGTATGTGGGAGCCAACATGGGTATCCAGATCCCGCTGTTGGTTATTAACCAGAGAGTCGTCTCGGTCATGTCTACATGTCTCCCGAACCCATAGGGTCTACACACTTAAGGTTCGGTGACGCTAGGGTTGTAGGGATATGTATGTGCAGTAACCCGAATGTTGTTCGGAGTCCCGGATGAGATCCCGGACGTCACGAGGAGTTCCGGAATGGTCCGGAGATAAAGAATTATATATAGGAAGTGCTATTTCGGGCATCGGGACAAGTTTCGGGGTCACCGGTATTATACCGGGACCACCGGAAGGGTCCCGGGGGCCCACCGGGTGGGGCCACCTGCCCCGGGGGGCCACATGGGCTGTAGGGGGTGCGCCTTGGCCTACATGGGCCAAGGGCACCAGCCCCAATAGGCCCATGCGCCTAGGGTTTCCAAAGGGGAGGAGTCCCACTAGTGGAAGGCACCCCTAGGTGCCTTGGGGGGGAGGGAAACCTCCCTGGCCGCCGCCCCCCCCTAGGAGATTGGATCTCCTAGGGCCGGCGCCCCCCTGGCCCTCCTATATATAGTGGGGAAGGAGGGCTCTTCAGACATGCCTTTGGTTGCCTCCTTCTCCCTCTCCAACACCTCCTCCTCCTCCAAAGTGCTTGGCGAAGCCCTGACGGAGTACTGCAGCTCCACCATCACCACGCCGTCGTGCTGCTGCTGGAGCCATATTCCTCAACCTCTCCTTCCCCCTTGCTGGATCAAGAAGAAGGAGACATTATGCTAACCGTACGTGTGTTGAACGCGGAGGTGCCGTCCGTTCGGCGCTAGGATCTCCGGTGATTTGGATCACGTCGTGTTCGACTACCTCATCCCCGTTCTTTAAACGCTTCCGCTCGCGATCTACAAAGGTATGTAGACGCATCCGATCACTCGTTGCTAGATGAACTCATAGATGGATCTTGGTGAAACCGTAGGAAAATTTTTGTTTTCTGCAACGTTCCCCAACACCACCTCCAAACTAAACATCTCAGCCTTTTGCTTTTTGATCGATAAAATTGACCGTAGGATGGCTGGATGGCGGGGCCTCCTGCTATCCTTAGCAGGGAGGGCAATTCTAGTTCAGGCGGCTCTTCGTGCCCTACCCATATACGCTATGAGCGCGCTCCTGCTGCCTATAGGGACGCTTCAGGAGATTGACAAACGTTGCAGGGCCTTCTTTTGGTCCGGCCAAGATAAAACCACTGGAGGGCAGTGCAAAGTGGCCTGGGACCTAGTGTGCGCTCCGTTCAAAAATGGGGGTCTAGGTTTCTCCTCTCTCAAACACATGAATGTATGCCTTCTTCTTAGACACCTGTCAAAGCTACACGATTCTAACTCTACTCTGGCAGCATCCTACTTGGTTAACAAATATGGCTGGTCCCCTACTCAGGACTTGGGAGCTGGGGATTCTCACGCTTCACCAGTGTGGCGCGATATTATCAAACATATAGACTTCTTCAGGTTCATCACCTCGGTCAATCTTGGGAATGGGGCCACCACCTCATTCTGGAATGACCTTTGGCTCCCACACACCCAGACTACTCTCGCCTGCCAATATGCTGCGCTTTACTCACACTCCAATAGGCAATCGGCCTCGGTCGCGTGGGTGCTGGACTCGCCAGAGCTAAACCTTGATCTTGCGCCTCGGTTATCCCTTGTAGCGGAGAACGAACTGGCTACCTTGCGTAATATTATGGCTACAGTTAACTTGGATCCGCAGGTGGACGATAAAAGGGTTTGCAGGCGGGAGGGCAAAGCTCTCTCCACCAGTCTGGCCTACGCGGCGGTCTGGAATGAACACCCGACAGACCCAATGGCAGATGCGATATGGAAGAACTATGCGCCCAACAAGTGTAGATTATTCATGTGGCTGGCTCACAAGGATCGTGTATACACTAACGAACGAAGGCTGCGTCGCTCCATCGCTACCTCGGATGCCTGCCCGCTCTGTGGCACTTGCGAGAGTATCACTCACCTCCTCCTCCGCTGCCCCTCTCTACGGCCGCTATGGGATGAGCTCGATAGCCTCTACAGGGGCTCGCCCAACAACATTGCAGATATCTGGCGGATGGCTCCGAGGGATAAAGTTCGCTCTACAGTTCTCATCGCAATCTTCTGGAACACATGGAAGCGCCGAAACGCCAAGGTCTTTCGCCAGGAGACCCTGCACATTCACCACATTGCTAGGATTGCGGCGGATGATCTCAAGCTTTGGTCTCAACGATGCAAGAATGCCCGGCGCAAATCGCTCCTCCAAGAATGGAGCTCTATGTTGTCAAACATTGCCGCGAGATTGTAACGCTATGTATTCTTTGACTACCCCCCCCCCCCCCCCCCCCTCCCCCCCCCCCCCCCCCCCCCCCCCCCTCCCCCCCCCCCCCCCACCTCTCTCTCTCTCTCCTCTCGCAACCCCCTTGTAACCTCCTGTGTAAACATCTCTTTTAAGTAATATATGGTTCAGGCCGGCGTAAGCCCGCCGTTGACGCGTCAAAAAAAAATAGTAACCGCTATGCAACATGCCTGCTTAGTCCTCTTCCATGTCCATCCGATCAATGTCTTTGTGTCCTTTTCACTACTAATAACAACACTAATTAATTGTAAGATCAGCCACCTCCTCCTTGACGTCGTCATCTACCGCCGATGGCAGCATCGTTGATGGTTCGTCGAGGAACTTACTGGCTTGCTCCAGGTACTTGTCCATGCGTGGCGTGGCGAAGAGCCGCATGTTCTCAATGTTGCAGCTAAGGTTGTCAGAATCGCGATTCTGTTATACGATTCTACGACTTTACTATCCAAGCTAACATCTATGATTCTACGATTTTACTTTTTAGAATCTACGTTTCTACGACCCTGATAGTGAAGATTCTACGATTTGCGATCCTGCCATCGAAGCTCCGATTCAATTCAAAATCACGATTCTGACAACCTTGGTTGCAGCCCCTAGTCACGAAAGTTGCCAGATGTGTGAAGACTCGGATGGTAACGTGTAGGGGCGGCCCTGCTTCTCGTAGGTTTCTGGTGTTTCTAATAGCTCGAAGAGCTCCTGCAACTCGGTCCTGAGCAGCGGGTTTGAGCAACTCGGTCCTGAGCAGCGGGTCCTGAGCCTCCGCTAGCTTGTGCTGGGCATCGAGCAGCATGTCGTTTGACTCAGGATAAACCTACAACTTCAATTATGGAGAACCGAGGGAGTATCGCGTAATCACTGACTAGGAAAAACGCGAGCGACCCAGCAGAGTAGAAAGGATGTGCTTTATGATGTGTACGCCTTCTTCAGGTCAGGCCGGCCAGGGTTTCAATGAAATGCAAGAAAACACATGGAGGCCACTACGCCTTCTCGTTTGAGAGTTCGCATGCTGTACCAGAACCGTTTCACGGTCAGAGACTCAGAGCTGGCCAAGAAGTTCCACGACGACCCTACGGTGTAGCCGCCGTCGGCGGACGAGGACCGATCTTAAGGAGGAGGCCAAGAAGTTCCACGATGACCCAACCACGCAGCCGCCGTCGGTGGACGACGAATCAACAGTTGAGACGCTGCCAATGGCGTGTATGAATACGTCAAGTGTCTATATGGTTGAGGTTGACACGCTGCCGATGGCGTATATGAATACGTCAAGTGTCAAGTGTCTAATTAAGCTAAGCAGGCGTGCTAAGCCGTAGCGCACTTCGATTAGTTTGTTTATTATTCTTCTACAGGTATTCCCACTCCCTGTGTTGTATAGTAAACTTCAATTAGTTTTGCACTCGAAACCCAAGTTATAAATCGGACCAAATCCATTATTACAACAGATTACATCAGAAACCGGCATACTGATTGCACCAGAGCAACACTGTGGACAAGATTAAAAATATTGAAAGAGAAAGTCAATGTTTTCGTGTTGCTTAGGCAGTTGGCTTGTCATTCTCACACGTTTTTGCTAGAAGCGCAAGTTATGTATTCCATGCGGTGCTGCTAGGCCAATAATAAAGATTACAAATAGATGTAGTTTACAAGGATACATTGACTTTCAGGTGTGGAAGCTATCTCCCCCGGTGACCGTTCGAAAAAAGCAAGGATACACGTTTACCGCCGTGTGTCGCCCACCTTTGAACATATCGCCATCAATAGTTTGGAGACTTATATTTGGTGAAGAATCTCTATAAGACTTGCAGAGGCTAGTCAATTTCTCCAGAGTCCATAGAGATCACCAACAACTTCCATCATCGACTGTCTTCTTGCTTGCCATGGAGGCTGTCATATCCGTAGTCACGGGTGAACTAGTGAGTCGTTTCATCTCCTTCCTCAAAAACAAGTACAACTCCTCCTTGAGCCGTGCACAATCAGAGAAGATGGAGGAGAGATTGCAGGACCTCCTGATGAGAGTCAGCATCGTCATCGAGGAGGCGGATGTGCAGTACATAACCAACTCTGGGATGTTATTGCAGCTCAAAATGCTCTCAGGGGCCATGTACAAAGGATACTGCATGCTGGACACCCTGAGGTTCCAGAACCACCAAGAGAGTGCATGCTTTGACCAGGTTAGAATCAACGACTCATCTAGCAACAACTTGTATTTATCCATTCCTTTCAAGCGTTCTCGGACAAAAACTGAGATGGATGACAAGGCCATGCGCCTCGAGTCAGATGGTGCCTTGGAAAGCTTAGAAATTGTTGTTGCTAATATGACAGAATTTGTTGTGTTTCTGGGTGGATGTGAGCGCATGTCTCGTAGGCCATATGACATTTATCTTCACACCAACAACTTCATGTTCAGCCGACATGCTGAAAAGCAAAATCTCTTGACCTTCTTGTTGGAGCACAACGATTTTCATGCACCAGCAGTTCTTCCAATCATAGGTGGTGTTGGAGTTGGGAAGAAAACATTGGTTGCTCATGTGTGTGCAGACGAAAGGGTTCGCTCACAATTCTCCACTACTTTGCACTTGAATGGAGACAACCTCTTGACGGTACTTGACCATGGAGGAACCATGTTTGGGATGATCTTGGTAGTTATAGAGTTTGTTTCTGATATAGGCGATGATGACTCGAAAAAGTTTCACTTGTTTCTCGTAAGAATGAACAGAGGAAGCAAGATCATCATCATAAGTAAACTTAAAGGATTAGCCCGGTTTGGATCGGTGCATCCTATTTTCTTAAGTGTTTTGTCTTATGATGAGTTTAGGTATCTTTTTAAGACCCTAGCATTCGGGAGCGTAGACCCTGCAGAACATCCACGACTACTGGAATTAGCAGATGAGTTTGCCAATCAGCTGCACAATAAGCAAGGTTCACTTGTAGCAATAAATACGTTCTCACATGTGTTGAGAATGAACCTCACTACTCAGTTTTGGTGTTGCATATTTGACAAGATGACAAGGCATGTTAAAAGAAACCTCTACATACATGGTGCACACCCCAGCAAGCTTATGGAACAAGGCCTTCCAGTCGACATAACGGACTTTGCTTTGCATCCACTTACCATGACAAGTTATACAAGTAATATTCCAATCAAGGAGGAATCACCAAGTGTGACATTTGCAGAGCTTCTAGCAAATCCTAGTGTTAGACCAGAAGGAGACTTCACTCTAATTAGATATGAATCAAGGATACCCCCTCATAAATCATTTGTTCATTTGGTTACAAGCCGTGCTCAGGATACACATGAAGGTAGTAGTACCTTGCCAGGGAGAAAGCGACGGGGTGTGCCAATCTAATTTTGTTTTGGGACTCGTGTAATGTAACTCTTGTTGTATTTTGGGATCGATACATGATAAATTAACGTACTGTAAATTTGTATTATGTTTTTGTTTTGGGTGGGGGGGATTTTCCACCTGAATAAATTTCAGAATAAGACATAGACCCAATGTACCTACTATATAATTAAAACAGAAGACGTGAACCAACTCGTGATTAGATGGTTAGGTGAACAATGGTATCCCCAACCCATCAGGTTCAAGTCGATGATGTGCCGGCTCAGTATCTCGTAGGTGCTCATGAGGATAGGATGTGTGTGCATGCGTTTATAGGGTTGAGCATCTGTTATCATACTATGATAAAAACAGAATACAAATGAGTCAACACAAAACTAAGAGTAAATATTATATATTATATTTGACTACTGTAGTCAAAAAATATTTGAAACAATGACATTATATAATGAAAATCCTTTTCCCGTGCATGTTAAGTGGACCTTTGATGAAATGACATGTGCGGTGAGATAAGATGTGCGCATGGGATTAATTAATAATGAAAACCTTTTTCGCATGCCTGTTTGATGGGCCATGAGGTGATATGTGTGCATGCTAAGATAACAAAGATCACGGGATAAACTATTTAGGCATATAGTATATATGATATGTCACGTATACAACCTTTTCACACAAAAAAAGAGCAAGTGTACTTCCGTTGGGAACAAACAAATATCAACCGGATTCTAATGTGCCTGATTAGAAGGACAACGTACAACTATACAAGTATAGACATGTGTATGACAAAGAACTCTCAGAAATAAACAAAGGAACCGTGAAAACGTGTTAACATAGGACACGTACCAATTCTTGATTCGGTTCCGTCCTATCTGCAGGGACTCCATTAATAGAACTCCACATGGAGTATAGGATAAAAAGAACTCTACATAGAGTCGGTCAAGGCAACAAAATAGAAAGGCACTCAGTTAGCCACATCCAAAGAACGCCCAAGAGTCAGAGTCAACCAATTCTACACAAATCCAAGTCTGCAAATCTGCTATCCGACTGAAAGCACCACCAACAAAATCAAAGTCTTCCATAATCTGCTACCCGGGCAGAGTAACATCAACAAAATCGAACACTGCAAAACAAATTTTACTACCTGACCAAAGCATCACCAACAAAAAATTGAGTTCTGTGATAACAGACAAACATCAAAAATGTAATGTGAGCAAGGTTTTGGATTCCGAATGGACATATTTTCTCGTTTGGGGG
>NC_053023.1:96117372-96137737 GCF_003073215.2 Triticum urartu | reverse complement strand
CAAAACCCAGCTACAGAACACTTGCTAAAATTGCAACTGAACAACAGAAAGCTATGGAACATATTCAAAAACTGTTAGACAGAAGCGATGATCTGTTGGGTGCTGAAATGACTCGATCTGAATCCTTAATTGAAGACATAAAAATCTTCACGTTAAGTATCAGGAACTTGAAAGTCGTCATGAAACTCTCTCAACAACTCATGAAAATCTTTCCTATGATTATCTTCAAAGGAAGCAAGATCTTGAGAAATTGAGAGCGGTTCATGAAGATCTTCAAACGGAAAACGAGTCACTTCGCGCCAAACAGATCAGTCCCGCTCAGGAAGGATTTGAACCACCATGTCTTAAATGCATTGAGCGTGATAATGCTATTTCTGTTGCTAAATGTTCTACTGCTACTGCTGTTGCAATATCTTCAACTATTGATGTGGTAACTAACCCCTCTGCTGAGGATACCACTGCTATTGCTGATGAGAATGCTAGGTTGAAGACATTGCTTGAAACAGGGATGTACAAAAGTCTTAAAGGGCATCAGACACTATGTGATGTCCTCAAAAAGCAGATCTTGAACCGAAACCCGAGGAAAGAGGGTGTTGGGTTCGTAAGGAAAATGAATGCTGATGGCTCTTACTGGAAACCTGAGCAGTACCCCAAAACCATGTGGGTTGCTGCAAAGGAACCTTCAGCAGACCCATCCAATCTATCTGGCTTCACTTGTGCTAACCCCATTATCATTGATGAATCCTTTGATGCAAACTATATACTGTTTAAGAATCAGAATGGTGAAGTGTTTGCCAGGTACATTGGTACTAACTGCAGGAATGGACCGCCTATGAAGAAGATCTGGGTTCCGAAAAGGTGTCTGGAGAATCTTCCTGTGAATGTCATCATGACACCTCACGTGAAGAAGACAAACCTCAGACCAAAGGCTTCATACGGTCCAAAGGCTTCATACAGACAGAGGACTCACCTGAGTCGCACTAACGCAAATGTTTTGCAGGGAAACCATACTCAGGCATATGAATATGAGAGCGGTTCATCAAACCGCCATGTTCATAAGACCAAGAACTATTCTGCTTATTCTTATGAGTACTATTGTCCGCCTGCAAGACTGTTTGCTAGGGCTCCAAAGCCAAAATTCTCAGATGCTGCACTTAGACTTATTGCTTCTAAGCCACCCTTGAAGATGTGGGTGGCTAAGAAAGCTTAACTCTCTTTTGCAGGGAAAGGTCTCCAGCAGAAAACCAAAATCGTCTGACGCTATTGCTGGGGACCTTAAACATCTTGTAGGGCGCAAGATCAAATGCCAAATGGTCTTACTATGTACTTCGTCCTGAATCGCTTGCTACTCTCCCTATTAGTCCTAATCTGGATCTAAGCTTTCATAACCCACTGGTT
The DNA here is from genome assembly GCF_003073215.2 of Triticum urartu. Lineage (NCBI taxonomy): Eukaryota > Viridiplantae > Streptophyta > Magnoliopsida > Poales > Poaceae > Triticum > Triticum urartu. Next base: position 96,136,339 of record NC_053023.1, on the reverse strand, counting down.
CGTCAAATGTTTTTGCTTCACAATGCTCTTCGTGAAGCCTATCCCCTAACTGCACTGTAGGGTACGACACCAGCATCTTCAGAATGCATTATTGATAGTGGGTGTACAAATCACATGACTGGCAAAAGAAGCCTTCTTATGGACTCAACCTTACGTCCATCCGATAAGAGCCACATCACATTTGCTGACACTGGTAAAAGTAAGGTATTGGGTCTAGGTAGAGTTGCAATCTCAAAGGGATCAACACATGGATAAAGTCATGCTTGTTGAATCCCTTGGCTTCAACTTAATGTCTGTCTCAATGCTTTGCGATTTGAACATGATCGTAATATTTGGAAAATATCGTTGCCTTGTTACTAATGGAATCTGACAAGTCTCTAGTTTGAAGGGTATCAGAAAAGATGATTTGTACGTGGTAGATTTCTCAGCAGGACCACAGCTTGCCGTATGTCTTCTAGCAAAAGCTTCAGAATGCTGGCTCTGGCATCGGAGGCTTGGGCATGCTGGCATGAGGAACCTCCACACCCTGGCAAAGAAGAAGCATGTCATAGGCATCGAGGGCGTCAAGTTCAAGAAAGATCACTTATGCGGTGCCTGTGAGGAAGCAGGAAAGATGACGAGGGCCAAACATCCCTCGAAGACAATCATGACCACTACTCGACCCTTCGAACTGCTTCACATGGATCTTTTCGGTCCCACTCATTACTCAACTCTTACTACTACTGCTTGCCTCTATGGCTCGTTATTGTTGATGATTATTTAGATATACTTGGGTGCACATAATCCTTTACAAGACTGAAGTGCAGGATGTCTTCAGACGCTTCGCCAATCGAGCTATGAACAATTATGGCGCCAAGATAAAGCACATCAGAAGTGACAATGGCACTGAATTCAAGAACACTGGCCTTGATACATATCTTGATACCTTGGGCATCACACATGAATTCTCAGCCCCGTACACGCCACAGCAGAATGGCGTCGTCGAACGCAAGAACAGAACACTCATTGAGATGGCCAGAACGATGCTAGATGAATACAAGACCCAAGAAAATTCTGGCCTGAAGCCATTGATACTGCATGCCATACAATCAATCGTGTTTATCTTCACAAGCTTCTGAACAAGACATCTTATGAACTCCTAACTGGCAAGAAGCCAAATGTCAGTTACTTTAGAGTATTTGGCGCAAGGTGCTGGATCAAGGACCCACACCACACCTCAAAATTTGCACCAAAAGCACATGAGGTTTTATGCTTGGATATGGAAAGGATTCGCACTCCTACAGAGTCTTCAATCTCTTTCATTACAAAGTGGTTGAAATAGTGGATGTGCGGTTCGATGAGACAAATGGTTCACAAAGAGAGCAACTGCCAAATGTGCTAGATGAGATTCCAGCTAGTGAATCAATCAAGCTAATGGGAACTGGAGAGATTATACCTTCTGAAGCTCATCCTGGAGAAGAACTTATCATCTCAGCACCTGATCAACATGAAGACAATGCTCAGCCTAAAGACATTCCTCCCAACAACAACACAGATCAGCAAGAGCAAAGTCTTCGCCCTGTACATCCTTGTGTTGCCAATCAAGTGCAGATTGACAGAATAATTGACAGCATCAATGCACCTGGTCCACTCACTCGTTCAAGGGCAACTCAGCTAGCAAATTTCTGTGGGCACTTCGCATTCGTCTCAATATCAGAATCCAAGAAAGTTGAAGAAGCCTTCATGGAACCTGAATGGATTCAAGCTATGCAAGAAGAGCTTCAACAGTTTGAGCTGAATAATGTATGGGAACTGGTTAAGCGTCCTGATCCACGGAAGCACAACATAATAGGCACCAAATGGATATACCGCAACAAGCAAGATGAGCATGGTCAAGTTGTCAGAAACAAAGCTCGTCTCGTTGCTCAAGGATATACTCAAGTGGAAGGCATTGACTTCGATGAAACATTTGCTCCTGTGGCTAGACTTGAAGCCATACGCATACTGCTGGCCTATGCAAATCATCATAACATACTTCTATATCAAATGGATGTGAAGAGTCCTTTCTCAATGGCAAGATTGAAGAAGAAGTGTATGTTGCACAACCACCTGGCTTTGAAGATCCAAAACATCCTGACATGGTATACAAGCTCAACAAGGCACTGTATGGCCTCAAACAAGCCCCTCGGGCCTGGTATGACACACTCAAATACTTCCTGAAGAGCAAAGGCTTCATACCTGGTTCCCTAGACCCCACTCTCTTCACGAAGACATATGATGGTGAACTGTTTGTGTGCCAAATATATGTGGATGACATTATCTTCGGCTGCACCAATCAGAAGTACAGTGAAGAGTTTGGATATATGATGCAAGAGCAATATCAGATGTCCATGATGGGAGAGCTGAAGTTCTTCCTCAGTCTTCAAATACGACAACAACGCAACGGCATCTTCATATCTCAAGAGAAGTATCTCAAAGATTGCCTGAAGAAGTTCGGTATGCAAGACTGCAAAGGCTTCACAACACCAATGCCAGCCAAACATCATCTGGGTCCTGACGACAATGGTAAAGAGTTCGATCAAAAGGTATACCGCTCCATGATTGGTTCTTTACTTTATCTATGTGCATCTAGGCCAGATATTATGCTTAGTGTTTGCATGTGTGCTCGATTTCAAGCGGCACCAAAGGAGTCGCATCACTTAGCTGTGAAGCGAATTCTTCGATATTTGGCTCACACCCCAACTCTAGGATTATGGTATCCAAAGGGCTCAGAGTTTGATCTGGTTGGATTCTCGGATGCTGATTATGCTGGTGACAAAGTTGATCGCAAGTCTACATCAGGCACATGTCACTTTCTGGGACGATCACTTGTATGTTGGTCTTCAAAGAAGCAGAACTGTGTATCTCTCTCCACTGCTGAATCTGAATACATTGCTGCTGGATCTTGCTGCGCTCAGCTTCTGTGGATGAAGCAAACACTCAAAGACTATGGCATTCATCTGAAGCAAGTGCCACTCTACTGCGACAACGAAAGCGCCATCAAGATTGCCAACAACCCAGTTCAGCACTCGAAGACAAAGCACATTGAAATTCGTCATCACTTTCTCAGAGATCATGTTGTGAAGGAAGATATTGATATCATACACGTCAACACTGAAGAGCAATTGGCAGATATCTTCACCAAGCCCTTGGATGAGAAGAGATTTTGCAAGTTACGGTGTGAGCTAAATATCCTGGAATCCTCAAATGTCCTGTGATCAGGCACACATCCTAACACTTATGCATATTGATGACTTAGATGTGCAACACACGAAGTAAAGTATATCTTCAATCAATGAAGACATACATTCTAAGTGTGAATACATTAATGTGGAATTTGACTTCGGAGCCACGATAATTGTGCGCCGTGTCTGGGTCTAATACTTCCTATACGGTGGGTAACGCCACCACAAAATTTCTATTTGAAGTGTTTTCACTCATGGGTTACTTCTGTCTTCACATTTGATTTGGCTTCGATCTCAACATATCTTCATTTATCTTCACTATGTTGATATATATATATATATATTAGTGTTCTGTCCTCTAGCATTCACTTATAGCTATGTCTTCATTGTTGAATCTTTTGAACTAAGTGAATGTGATCGGACCCTAACCTCTCTATGCTTTCTATCTCAAATTCTATCTCTCCAAATCATATGCATTCTATTGAAACTGTCGAATGTCTTCTCTGCGTCCTTGTCAGCAGAAGATACAGAGACAACCATTAAGTCCGTTTTCAATGCTCATTCCTCCACATGAAACCCGGAGAAGTAGGAACGACCACCCGACAATCAAGGCGTGCGTGGGACGTGGAACAAACCCCAAAATTCCGCATAATGGCCACGTGTTCCTCAGATGCGAATCGCCAGGGGCACCTGTGTAATAGCGCAGTGCCGCCCATGTACCTATAAATACACACTTCACAGCGGTCATTATCTCTTCTTCCACTCTCGCACGAACCCTAGCGCCACCGCTAGCCCTCGACGACGCCGGCGACGAAGCGCTTCGCTGCCGCAACCTCTCCGACGCCGTCTTCACGCCGACCGCGGACATCGTCCTCTCCGCCGTCGCCGTAGGTGTCCTCCGTCGCCAAGTTAGGGCACGGAAGATCGAACTGCTCGGCCTCATCTTCCACTTCGTCTAGCAGTTCTTAGTGTGGTAAATAAAACTTCCTTTTTACAGCACCGTTGATCCTATGGATTTGTCACTTTCTACCACAAGCAGTTTCTATTCACACAAGTTAGATCTCTCTCATACTGCATCTCATAACATGCCTAGTATATTCACTTATGCTTCACAAAGTAGTTAGATTCCTCACTTGTACTGATCTGTGGATTCGTACAAATCTGGAACCAACTCCTTATCTATGAGTGAATGTCTTCGCATGATGAGGTCAATGTCTTCTAAACTGATTTATCTTCAAAATCTTCTGAGAATGCATATGACCTCTTCCCCTTCCCTCGCACCTTAATGCTGTCACAGGTACATGTCCGTGGGAGAATTCCTTTGGTTCTCATAGTCTGCATTCATTTGCAGAATTCTTACAGCATCACATTAAATTCTCCCGAAGCCAGTTCCTGTTGGTCCAGCAAGCGAAAACCTTTGAAGCCTTTGAACGTGTTGAAGCCTTTCAAGTTAAAGTTTATGGCTTCAGAGAAAGCAGCAAGGAAGGGTGGCAGAAAGCGTCGTGGAGAAACATCCAGAGATCTGCCAGATGAACTCTCAGAACTGTACAAGACAGATCCTGAAGAGGATTACAATCAGCGCAAGACCCGAATCCAATGGATTCGAAGATATGGGCAGAACAATGGTTCAAATACCGATTTGTAACCCAGGAATATGCTGAGAAAAATCCATCAAGAGACCGTGGGGAGACATTCCTATACAAGAATCTTCAACCCAGGTCCAGAGAAGAAGCCATTGAACAAGGCTTCTATCCCTGCATGGTCCGTGGGCCACAGCCTGCAGATGCACACCCATCGTCACTACTATGGTCGTGACGACAATCTGTTCAAGCGCAACTTCCAGTTTGCCAGAACTCAGCGAAGCAGAACAAGAAGTCTTTGGGATTAGACTTCAACCCTGGTCCTTCGCTCCAAGGGCTGACGGCACATGAGATGCAGAACCCAATGTCGTCGGTCCTTTCTACAACTTGAAGGTCTCATCACCCATATCTTGGTTCAAGGGACAGCGTGAATGAGCCTGAGCTGACGCTGAATCAGATGAAGCGCCTGCAGCACCGAAGCCAAAGAAGTTGAAGAAGCCTAAAGCTTCAAAGCCTGCCCTTCACCAAAAATCTCACGGGCGAAGCCACCGGCAACTGCACCTCCTGAAGACAGTGTGCAGTCTGAAGATTTGTCACGCGTCTCCAAGCCCCAGAAGGTCAAGATGCCTCTGCCACACACCGGCCAAGAGCTAACTGCTGCCATTCTGCGCAATGATGCCATTGATCTATCAAGTGATGAAGATCTTGCAGATGACGCTCTTGAGCAACTCATCAAGAGCAAAGAAGAAGCAGAAATCTTCAATGATCTGCCGCTCTTTGATGTAACAATCATCCACAACTTCATTGATGAGTGGTTTGACACGCCAAACATCAGCTTCGAAGATCTCCAACTACCCATTGGCCTCAGTGTCGCCTTCCATGGCGCCATTGCTTCAGAGTTAGCCTATCGCCCAAGCGCATTGTTGAACTGAAGCAGAGATTGACTATGGAAAGCTCAGTTCAAGAAGCATATGGCCAAGCTCAGCGCTGCAAGATGTGAAGAACTTCAAGATTATGCTGCACGAGCTCAAAGAAGCCTTTCTCAAGAAACGTGCAGAAGCTCAGGGTTCACGTGAGCGCATGAAGTCCCTGGATAGGTGTGTGCAAGCCTACAATGAGGCTGAGAAGCGCAAGGCCCTTGGGCGTCCTGGCATCGACCCCAGGATGGCTGCCAAGAGAAGAAGAAGCCCGCTATGGCTGAACCTGAAGCACCAAGGCAGGAAGCAGATCCCATAGTCTTCCCAACTAGCATGACTGGCCCGAAGCCAAAGGCCAGGTCAACCGCTTCAGAACTGAAGAAGACCAGGACTGCTGAGGCTGAAGCAGAAGAGAAACATCCTGAAGCCTCTGCTACTGCCCCGCCAAGAAGAAAAGAAAGATCAAGAAGGAACGGGCTGCTCCCACAGAGCCCTTGATTGTTGAACCCATTTTCATGGTTCACCCCGATGCTATCCAGAAGAACGTCAACTGACTGTCCATGAGCCTGCTTTCACAGAGGCTCATGAAACTGAAGACATTGGTCACCATGACCGTGTTGAAGATGATGCAGCCCTTCCTCAGCTAGAGCACCAACAGGTATCATCGCCTGTGCTAACGCACAGCGAACTCATCAGCATTGGTCGTCCACTGACGCCAATTGCACAGGATGCTTCATGGGCGGATCGCCCACAAGAGGAAGAAGACTTTGAGGCCCAGCCAACACCACAGGGGTCGCCCGCGTTGCGCAGGCTTCACAAAGGTCCAAGGCCTCCAGTCTCTGCATCTGAAGATAAAACTACTGAAGACAATCCGGCTGCATCAGCCGCTGAAGAAGAAGAAGTCCCACAAGCTGCTACTCCCCTGCCCCACCAAGAAGCGGTTCTCGAGGAGAACGTGATCGTGACCGACCCTCCAGCTCGTCAAGTAGAGGTTGAAAATCTTGAGGCTGCCACCACCAACCCCACTGAAGCCACTGACGCTGTCATGGCTGAAGCTAATGTGGAGCCCTCACCCCCAACAGCACCAGAAGTCAACGAAGCCACTGCTCCCGCTGCTTCTGTTCCTGCGTTTGCTGCCGGTCCCCAATTCGACTATCATGTTAAGCACAGGCCTCAGGTCCAGAAGCCAATCCCAAGATTGCCCAGGTTCCCAGGTCCTGCATCAGCACCTGGCTCCTTCAATATCAATGGCTTCAGAGCAGACAACACATTCTTAAATAGCTCCAGGAACCCCTACTCTAGGGAACGAATATCATCTGATCCGTTCTGGAGCTATCAGCGTGCCCCCTACCTCGCCCCCCCCTGGCCCCCTGCTCTCCGACTCAACTCCAACTCATATATTGTGTTTCGGAGAAAAAAATCAAGGAGAAGAAATCATCGCGTTTTACGATACGGAGCCGCCGCCAAGCCCTAAAACCTCTCGAGGGCTGATCTGGAGTCCGTTCGGGGCTCCGGAGAGGGGAATCCGTCGCCATCGTCATCATCAACCATCCTCCATCACCAATTTCATGATGCTCACCGCCATGCGTGAGTAATTCCATCGTAGGCTTGCTGGACGGTGATGGGTTGGATGGATCTATCATGTAATCGAGTTAGTTTTGTTAGGGTTTGATCCCTAGTATCCACTATGTTCTGAGATTGATGTTGCTATGACTTTGCTATGCTTAATGCTTGTCACTAGGGCCCGAGTGCCATGATTTCAGATCTGAACCTATTATGTTTTCATCAATATATGAGAGTTCTTGATCCTATCTTGCAAGCTATAGTCACCTATTATGTGTTATGATCCAGTTAACCCCGAAGTGACAATAATCGGGATACTTACCGGTGATGACCGTAGTTTGAGGAGTTCATGTATTCACTATGTGTTAATGCTTTGGTCCGGTACTCTATTAAAAGGAGGCCTTAATATCCCTTAGTTTCCGAAGGACCCCGCTGCCACGGGAGGGTAGGACAAAAGCTGTCATGCAAGTTCTTTTCCATAAGCACGTATGACTATATTCGGAATACATGCCTACATTACATTGATGAATGGAGCTAGTTCTGTGTCACCCTAGGTTATGACTGTTACATGATGAACCGCATCCGGCATAATTCTCCATCACTGATCCATTGCCTACGAGCTTTCCATATATTGTTCTTCGCTTATTTACTTTTCCGTTGCTATTGCTATCATCATACAAAATACCAAAAACATTACTTTTGCTATCATTACTCTTTTGCTACCGTTACCACTACTATCATATTACTTTGCTACTACTTTGCTGCAGATATTAAGTTTCCAGGTGTGGTTGAATTGACAACTCAGCTGCTAATACTTGAGAATATTCTTGGCTCCCCTTGTGTCGAATCAATAAATTTGGGTTGAATACTCTACCCTCGAAAACTGTTGCGATCCCCTATACTTGTGGGTTATCAAGACTATTTTCTGGCGCCGTTGCCGGGGAGCATAGCTCTATTCTTTGAGTCACTTGGGATTTATATCTGCTTATCATTATGAAGAACTTGAGAGATCCAAAAACCAAGATTATCCCTCAACTACGAGGAGGTAAGGAACTGCCATCTAGCTCTGCACTTGATTCACTTTCTATTTTGATGATGCCACCTCTGCTTCTATGCATGATACTTATGATGAAACTACTTCTATGCTTGATACTACTGTGCCACTTGGTGAATTTCTTGATAAACTTGCTAGGGCTAGGAGAATGAAAATATTGAATCTGATAATACTGATGAAAGTGATGATGAAGACTCACCTGTTATTCCTAAGGGTTATGTTTTTGATAAGAAGCTTCTTTAGCTATTTTAGCTTGCAAAGACAGATACGAACTCAAGAGGTTATTAGCTAAATGGAATAAGAAATCTCTAAATGCTAGAATGAAACCTAACCCTACTTTTGCTACTTCACCTATCTGTGTTACTGATAAGGATTATGAATTCTCTGTTGATCTTGTTATAATTACTTTGGTTGAATCTGATCCTTTTCATGGCTATGAATCTGAAACTGTTGTGGCACATCTTACTAAATTAAATGATATAGCTAGCCTGTTCACTAATGATGAGAAAACTCGCTACTTTTATATCCTTAAAATATTTCCGTTCTCATTAAAGGGTGATGCTAAGATATGGTTTAATTCTCTTGATCCTGGTTGTGTGCGTAGTCCCCAGGATATGATTATTACTTCTCTGCTAAATATTTCCCTGCTCATAAGAAACAAGCTGCTTTAAGGGAAATATATAATTTTGTGCAAATTGAAGAAGAGAGTCTCCCACAAGCTTGGGGGAGGCTTCTCCAATTACTTAATGCTTTGCCTGATCATCCTCTTAAGAAAAATCAAATACTTGATATCTTTTATAATGGACTAACCGATGCTTCCAGAGATTACCTGGATAGTTGTGCTGGTTCTGTTTTCAGGGAAAGAACACCGGATGAAGCTGAAATTCTATTGAATAATATGTTGACAAATGAAAATAATGGACACCTCCTGAGCCAGCTCCTGAGCCTATTCCTAAACCAACTCCGAAGAAGAGGGGTATTCTATTTCTCAGTCCTGAAGATATGCAAGAGGCAAAGAAATCTATGAAAGAAAAAGGTATTAAAGCTGAAGATGTTAAGAATTTACCTCCTATTGAAGAAATACACGGTCTTAATTTACCGCCTGTTGAAGAAACATATGATCTTAATCCATTACCTATTGAAGAAACTCATGGTCTTGATAACCCGACACAGGTAGTAAAGGTAAATTCTCTCTATAGATATGATAAAGCTGAAATCCCATTTACTAAGTTTGCTAGCCCATGCTTAGATGAGTTTGATAAATTTATGGCTAAGCAAGAAGATTTTAATGCTTATTTTGGTAGACAATTGAAATACAATTCAAATATGCTTGAACACTTGGGTGATTATATGGCTAATGTCAAAGGTGAACTTAAACTTATTAGTAAACATGCTTCTATGGTTACCACTCAAGTAGAACAAGTACTTAAAGCTCAAAATGATTTTCTCAATGAATTGAATAGTAAGGATAATGATAATGTTGTTAGAGTTATGACTAGAGGTGGAAGAATGACTCAGAACCTTTGTATCCTGAAGGCCACCCTAAGAGAATTGAGCAAGATTCTCAGAGAATAATATAGATGCACCTAGTCCTTCTAAAAGGAAGAAAAAGAAAATGATAGGCTTTGCATGCTTCTAGTGAACCTATTACTGAAACACCTGAGAATCCAAATGATATTTCTATTTCTGATGCTGAAACACAATCTGGTAATAAAACTGAAACTAGTGATAATGTTAATGATAATGTTCATGATGAAGCTCAACCTATTAATGATAATGATATAGAAATTGAACCTGCTGTTGATCTTGATAACCCATAATCAAAGAATCAACGTTATGCTAAGGAAGACTTTGTTGCTAGGAAACACGGAAAGGAAAGAGAGCCTTGGGTTCAGAAACCCATGCCTTTTCCTCCCAAACCATCCAAGAAAAAGGATGATGAGGATTTTGAGTGCTTTGCTGAAATGATTAGACCTATCTTTTTGCGTATGCGATTAACTGATATGCTTAAAATGAATCCTTATGCTAAGTACATGAAAGAAATTGTTACTAATAAAAGAAAGATACCGGAAGCTGAAATTTCCACCATGCTTGCTAATTATACTTTTAAGGGTGGAATACCAAAGAAACTTGGAGATCCAGGAGTACCCACTATACCATGCTCCATTAAAAGAAACTATGTTAAAACTGCTTTATGTGATCTTGGAGCCGGTGTTAGTGTTATGCCTCTCTCTTTATATCGTAGACTTGATTTGAATAAGTTGACACCTACTGAAATATCTTTGCAAATGGCTGATAAATCAACTGCTATACCTGTCGGTATTTGTGAGGATGTGCCTGTTGTAGTTGCAAACGTTACTATTTTAACGGACTTTGTTATTCTTGATATTCCCGAGGACGATAGTATGTCTATTATTCTTGGAAGACCCTTTTTGAATACTGGGCTGTTATTGATTGCACTAAAGGCAATGTCACTTTTCATGTTAATGGTAATGAGCATACGGTACACTTTCCGAGGAAACAACCTCAAGTTCATAGTATCAACTCTATTGGAAAAATTCCATCGATTATATTTGGAGGTTTTGAATTTCCTCTTCCTACTGTCAAGAAGAAATATGATATTCTTATTATTGGGGATGTGCATATCCCCGTTGAGGTAACATAGTGTTATTCGAAAATTTCTCCGGTTCCATGTTATTCGGAATGAGTTCGTTAACAAGACTTGATCAACCTTGTTAGTGGATTCCTTTTGATGAGCATGAGATGGATGAAACTAGAAGGCACAACCTTCTGTACCTTTTACTTTCTTTATTTATATTAAATAAAATAAAATAGTATTTTTCTGTCTGTTATCTGATTTATCCGTGCAATATAAAAATACCCCGAAAATAAAAGTTCTCCAAATGCCCTGAAATTTAAATATGATTTTTTCTAGAATATTTGAGAATATTTGGCACTGAGAACACAGCAGGAGGAGCTGGCACCTGGCCACGAGGGTCAGGGGCGCGCCCTACCCCCTGGGCGCGCCCCCTGCCTCGTGGGCCCACGGTGGCCCTCCTCCACTTATCCTTTCACCCACACACTCCTTCTTCCTCCCACAAACACGAATATCCAGCTCAAACCCGAGTCCAAGCTCATTTTGCTGCCATTTTCGATCTCCTTGCTCAAAGCACCTCTCACAAAACTGCTTGGGGAGATTGTTCCTTGGTATGTGACTCCTCCATTGGTCCAATTAGTTTTTGTTCTAGTGCTTTATTCATTGCAAATTTTGCTGCTTAGGTGACCCTTGTTCTTGAGCTTGCATGTCAAATTTATATGGTCAAGTAGTTTTGATGCATGATATAGGTCTAGGCACTTGTAGGAGTAGTTGCTATCAATATTATTGAGTTTGGTTCACTTTTATTTTGAAGTTACTAAAAATTTCAGAATTTTTCAGAAAATAATGAAGAGATTTTTGAGGGGCTCATCGAGCCGAAGCTCGAAGGAAAAGGCACAGAAGCCCAAGTATAATCTGCCTCGCACCGGGTTGGTCGTGTGAATGGCCTTCCGATGATTTCTTGAGAGCAGCCGGGATTTATGAAGATTTTTATGAATTGGCTGAGAATGCAGGCCTCACCGCTTTCCTCCACGACCAACGCGATCAGTATCTCTTACTCACAAATATCTTTGTGCAAAACTTTCATTTCCATTCTAGGAGCTCACCACCTACGGTGGAGTTTTATTTATATGATGAGCATAAGGAGATGTCACTTTATGATTTTTGTCGGGTTTGTTTGGTCCCTTTCGAGGGCACGACAGAGGAACCACATGCGATGTGGATGGGTTTATTGATACCATCACTGTAGGGGAAACGAGGAAGGTTTCCGATGCACGAATCACTAGCATACATTTTCCTGTTTTACGCTACTTTGCAATATTTTGCTAGTCGTTGCTTAATTGGTCGTGGAAACTGTGGAAACCTTAGTGTTCCTGATATTATTATTTTGTTCCACGGTTTATTCTGTGATAACTCTGTTAGTATGGGCGGTATTATTGCTAAACGGTTAAGTCTGAACCGTACAAAGGGCCCCATCTTTGGAGGCATCTATGCTTCACGCCTAGCTGCACATTTTAACATACCTATTAGGCATTATGAGAAGGAAGAAAAATTGCTGCCTCGTGTTTATTTAGATTATAAGAGTATGGTGGCACATGATTTTATTGTTAAGAATAGGGAAGGGGAGCTTAAATACAAATTGTTCTTTGATAAACATCATCCTGAGACTATTACCCTGCCTGCTCCTTCCTTGTTTGATTTATCTGCAGGCCAGTACCTTGTTCCGTTAGAGGCTATTCACGCCTATGGAACCCTACATCAGCCACAGAGCCAGAGCCGGAACCACAAGTTGATCCTCCATGACAGTCTAATTACCATTGGGATCCGGAGATGATTGCCAACCAGTGGCAATCAGAGTCTTCTTCTTCGCAGTACGACCCCAACTATTATTATGGATATCCGCCAGGCCAGCCGTGGCCATAGACCAACTTAGGCCAAAAGCCTAAGCTTGGGGGAGTACGTATTTCCCACCGACATTACATTTATGTTCACACACTCATTGCTAGATGTCGGTGCTCATACTTTTTCATTGTATCATCCATGCTAGTTTATTTCCTTTTTATGCTTTCTTCTTGTGTGTTTAATAAACCTTAAGAAAAAACAAAAAATTAGTTGTAGCTTTTAATTAGTTTACTTTCCATGCTTGTAGTAGTAATTAAAAAGAAAACCCAAAAAGATTATCTTCTTCTTTTGCTTGTTGGGAGCTTTCCCGTGTAAATAGTTTTATTTCTTTTCTTTTCTTTGGGGGTCGATAGGAGAAGACCATAATTAAATTGTTGAAGTGGCTCTTATATGCATTATTGTTATCTGACAAAAGAGCCCATATTGCCTTGTCTTCTCCTGTTTATTGAATGCTTGCAGATTCCAGCTTAGTCCAATGCACATGCACTATTATTATTATTTACACTATTCGGTTGTGCAAGTGAAAGGCAATTATGATGATATATGATGGACTGACTGAGATGAGAAAAGCTGGTATGAACTCGACCTCTCTTGTTTTTGTAAATATGATTAGTTCATAGTTCCTGATTCAGCCTATTATGAATAAACATGTTTGCAATGACAACTAGAGATCATAGTTTCTTGTGCCATGCTTGATTAGCTAGGAGCTTATAATGGTTTACCTTGCGTGCCAACATGCTATTAAAATGGTTGCGATGTGGTATGATAGGGTGGTATCCTCCTCTGAATGATTTAAGTGACTTGACTTGGCGCATGTTCACGCATGTAGTTGAAACAAAATCAACATAGCCTTCACGATATTTATGTTCATGGTGGATTATATCCTACTCACGCCTGCATTCGGTGTTGATTAATTTTAATGCATGTTCATGACTGTTGTCGCTCTCTAGTTGGTCCTTCCCAGTCTTTTGCTAGCCTTCACCTGTACTAAACGGTAATACTGCTTGTGCATCCAACTCCATAAGCCCCAAAAGTTATTCCATATGAGTCCACCATACCTACCTATATACGGTATCTACCTGCCGTTCCAAGTAAATTTGTATGTGCCAAACTCTAAACCTTCAAATAAATATCATGTTTTGTCTGCTCGAATAGCTCATGTATCCACTAGGGTTGTCCGTATCTTCCATGTTAGGTGGGTTATTCTCAAGAGGAGTGGACTCCGCTCCTCACTCACGATAAAATGGCCGATCACCGGGATGCCCAGTCCCATGCTTTATGCAAATCAAATCAAAATAATTGCAAACAAAACTCCCCCTGGGACTCTTGTTAGTTGGAGGCACTCGTTGTTTCGAGCAAGCCATGGATTGATGCTTGTTGGTGGAGGGGAGTATAAACTTTACCATTCTGTTTGGGAACCGCCTATAATGTGTGTAGCATGGAAGATATCGCCATCTCTTGGTTGTTATGTTGACAATGAAAGTATACCGCTCAAAATATTATTCACCTCTATTTCAAAACCGAGCTCTGGCACCTCTACAAATCCCTGCTTCCCTCTGCGAAGGGCCTATCTATTTACTTTCATGTTGAGTCATCATCCTCTTATTAAAAAGCACCAGTTGGAGAGCACCTGTCATTTGCATTCATTACTGTTAGTTTACATTGAGTATGACTTGACTGGATCTCTTTTACCATGAATTACAATGTCTAGTCAGTCCTTGATCTTTAAAGGTGCTCTGCATTTATGTTTTGCGGTCTCAGAAAGGGCTAGCGAGATACCATCTTGTTATATCATATTATGATTGTTTTGAGAAAGTATTGTCATCCGAGATTTATTATTATTGCTCGCTAGTTGATTATGCCATTGATATGAGTGAACTTGAGACCTAAGCGTTATTGTGAATGTGGTTAGTTCATAATCTTTGCTGAAAACTTGAATTTGGCTTTACATATTTACAACAACAAGAGCAAACAGAGTTTGTAAAAGTTTTTCTTTATCACTTTCAGTTTATCAACTGAATTGCTTGAGGACAAGCAAAGGTTTAAGCTTGGGGGAGTTGATACGTCTCGTCATATCTACTTTTCCAAACACTTTTGCCCTTGTTTTGGACTCTAACTTGCATGATTTGAATGGAACTAACCCGGACTGACGCTATTTTCAGCAGAATCCATGGTGTTATTTATGTGCAGAAACAAAAGTTCTCGGAATGACCTGAAACTTCACGGAACATCTATTCGGAAATAATAAAAAATCCTTGCAAAAGATGAAGACCAGGGGGCCCACCACCTGTCCACGAGGGTGGGGGGCGCCTCCCCTAGGGCGGCCCCCTACCTCGTGGGCCCCCTGGAGCTCCTCCGACCTCAACTCCAACTCTATATATTTGGTTCGGAGAGAAAAAAATCAGAGAGAAATCATCGCGTTTTACGATACGGAGCCGCCGCCAAGCCCTAAAACCTCTCGGGAGGGCTGATCTGGAGTCCGTTCGGGGCTCCGGAGAGGGGAATCCGTCGCCATGTCATCATCAACCATCCTCCATCACCAATTTCATGATGCTCACCGCCGTGCATGAGTAATTCCATCGTAGGCTTGCTGGACGGTGATGGGTTGGATGAGATTTATCATGTAATCGAGTTAGTTTTGTTAGGGTTTGATCCCTAGTATCCACTATGTTCTGAGATTGATGTTGCTATGATTTTGCTATGCTTAATGCTTGTCACTAGGGCCCGAGTGCCATGATTTCAGATCTGAACCTATTATGTTTTCATCAATATATGAGAGTTCTTGATCCTATCTTGCAAGTCTATAGTCACCTATTATGTGTTATGATCCGTTAACCCCGAAGTGACAATAATCGGGATACTACCGGTGATGACCGTAGTTTGAGGAGTTCATGTAATCACTAAGTGTTAATGCTTTGGTCCAGTACTCTATTAAAAGGAGGCCTTAATATCCCTTACTTTCCGCTAGGACCCCGCTGCCAAGGGAGGGTAGGACAAAAGATGTCATGCAAGTTCTTTTCCATAAGCACGTATGACTATATTCGGAATACATGCCTACATTACATTGATGAACTGAGCTAGTTCTGTGTCACCCTAGGTTATGATGTTACATGATGAACCGCATCCGGCATAATTCTCCATCACTGATCCATTGCCTACGAGCTTTCCATATATTGTTCTTCGCTTATTTACTTTTCCGTTGCTATTGCTATCATCACTACAAAATACCAAAAACATTACTTTTGCTTCATTACCTTTTGCTACCATTACCACTACTATCATATTACTTTGCTACTAAATACTTTGCTGCAGATATTAAGTTTCTAGGTGTGTTGAAGGAAATATGCCCTAGAGGCAATAATAAAGTTATTATTTATTTCCTTATATCATGATAAATGTTTATTATTCATGCTAGAATTGTATTAACCAGAAACATAATACTTGTGTGAATACATAGACAAACTAAACGTCACTAGTATGCCTCTACTTGACTAGCTCGTTAATCGAAGAATGGTTATGTTTCCTAACCATAGACATGTGTTGTCATTTGATTAACGGGATCACATCATTAGGAGAATGATGTGATTGACATGACCCATTCCATTAGCTTAGCACCCGATCGTTTAGTATGTTGCTATTGCTTTCTTCATGACTTATACATGTTCCTATGACTATGAGATTATGCAACTCCCGTTTGCCGGGAACACTTTGTGTGCTACCAAACGTCACAACGTAACTGGGTGATTATAAAGGAGCTCTACAGGTGTCTCCAAAGGTACATGTTGGGTTGGCGTATTTCGAGATTAGGATTTGTCACTCCGATTGTCGGAGAGGTATCTCTGGGCCCTCTCGGTAATGCACATCACATAAGCCTTGCAAGCATTGCAACTAATGAGTTAGTTGTGAGATGATGTATTACGGAACGAGTAAAGAGACTTGCCGGTAACGAGATTGAACTAGGTATTGAGATACCGACGATCGAATCTCGGGCAAGTAACATACCGATGACAAAGGGAACAACGTATGTTGTTATGCGGTCTGACCGATAAAGATCTTCGTAGAATATGTGGGAGCCAATATGAGCATCCAGGTTCCGCTATTGGTTATTGACCGGAGACGTGTCTCGGTCATGTCTACATTGTTCTCGAACCGTAGGGTCCGCACGCTTAAGGTTTCGATGACAGTTATATTATGAGTTTATAAGTTTTGATGTACCGAAGGAGTTCGGAGTCCCGGATGAGACTCGGGGACATGACGAGGAGTTCTCGAAATGGTCGAGACGTAAAGATCGATATATTGGACGACTATATTCGGACTATCGGAAAGGTTCCGAGTGATTCGGGTATTTTCGGAGGTACCGGGGAGTTACGGGAATACGAGGAAGCAGCTATGGGCCTTAATGGGCCTTAGTGGAAAGGACCAGGAGGTGGCGCGCGCCCCCCCCCAGCCCAGCCCGAATTGGACAAGGGGTTTGGGGCGCGGCCCCTCTCTCCCTTCCTTCCCCTCTTCCCCCCTTCCCCCCTTATCCTAGTTGGACTAGGAAAGGAAGAAACCTACTCCAACTAGGGGTAGGAATCCTACTCCCTGGCGCGCCCCTCCTAGGGCCGGCCTCCTCCCCCTTGCTCCTTTATATACGAGGGCAGGGGGGCACCCCTAGACACACAAGTTGATCTTCGTGACCGTTCTCTTAGCCGTGTGCGGTGCCCCGTCCACCATAATCCTCGATAATATTGTAGCGGTGCTTAGGCGAAGCCCTCCGACGGTAGAACATCAAGATCGTCACCACGCCGTCGTCCTGACGGAACTCTTCCCCGATACTTTGCTGGATCGGAGTCCGGGGATGGTCATCGAGCTGAACGTGTGATAGAACTCGGAGGTGCCGTAGTTTCGGTGCTTGATCGATCGGGCCATGAAGACGTACGACTACATCAACCGAATTGTCATAACGCTTCCGCTATCGATCTACGAGGGTACGTAGACAACACTCTCCCCTCTCCGTTGCTATGCATCACCATGATCTTGCGTGTGTGTAGGAAATTTTTTGAAATACTACGTTACCCAACAGTGGCATCCGAGCCTAGGTTTTATGGTGTTTGTTATATGCACGAGTAGAACACAAGTGAGTTTGTGGGCGATATAAGTCATACTGCTACAGCATGTCATACTTGGTTCAGCGGTATTGTTGGATGAAGCGGCCCGGACTGACATTTACGCGTACGCTTACGCCGAGACTGGTTTCTTCCGGACTGCTTTGCACCACAGGTGGCTAGCGGGTGACAGTTTCTCCAACTTTAGTTGAACCGAGTGTGGCTACGCCCGGTCCTTGCGAAGGTTAAAACAGCACCAACTTGACAAACTATCGTTGTGGTTTTGATGCGTAGGTAAGATTGGTTCTTGCTTAAGCCCGTAGCAGCCACGTAAAACTTGCAACAACAAAGTAGAGGACGTCTAACTTGTTTTTGCAGGGCATGTTGTGATGTGATATGGTCAAGACGTGATGAGATATAAGTTGTTGTATGAGATGATCATGTTTTGTTGAAGTTATCGGCAACTGGCAAAAGCCTTATGGTTGTCTCTCTATTGCTCTCTATTGCATAAGATGCAAGTGCCCAATAATTGCTTTACTTTATCGCTATGCGATAGCAATAGTTGCAAGAGCAATTGGTGGCGAGACGACCATGTGACGACACATTGATATAGATCAAGATGATGGAGATCATGGTGTCATGCGGGTGACGTAGAGATCATGAAAGTACTTTGGATATGGAAATCAAAGGCGCAAGATGATGATGGCCATATCATGTCACATATTTTGATTGCATATGATGTTTATCTTTTATACATCTTATTTTGCTTAGTTTGACGGTAGCATTTTAAGATGATCTCTCACTAATTATCAAGAAGTGTTCTCCCTGAGTATGCACCGTTGCGAAAGTTCTTCGTGCTGAACACCACGTGATGATCGGGTGTGATAGGCTCTATGTTCAAATACAACGGGTGCAACAGTTGCACACGCGGAATACTCAGGTTATACTTGACGAGCCAAGCATATACAGATATGGCCTCGGAACACGGAGACCGAAAGGTCGAGCGTGAATCATATAGTAGATATGATCAACATAGTGATGAAACTACTCCATCTCACGTGCTTT
>NC_053023.1:96095919-96116372 GCF_003073215.2 Triticum urartu | reverse complement strand
GACGTTCTTGAATCATCAGGGCTAGGATGTCAAACGAACTATCAAGTGATCTCAGTAGTGTCTTGACGACTTCATGTTTGGTGATCTCAGTAGCGCCGAGGGCTTGAAGCTCATTTGTGATGTCAGTGAGTCGGTCAAATGTGAGCTGGACATTCTCATTGTCATTTCGCTTGAAGCGGTTGAAGAGGTTGCGAAGGACACTGATTCTCTGATCTCTCTGGGTTGAGATGCCTTCATTGACCTTGGAGAGCCAGTCCCAGACCAGCTTAGATGTCTTCAAAGCACTCACACGGCCATACTGTCCTTTGGTCAGGTGACCACAGATGATATTCTTGGCAGTAGAGTCCAGTTGAACAAATTTCTTGACATCAGCAGCAGTGACACCTTCTCCAGCCTTGGGAACGCCGTTTTCGACGACATACCATAGGTCGACATCAATGGCTTCAAGATGCATGCGCATCTTATTCTTCCAGTAGGGATATTCAGTTCCATCGAAGACGGGGCACGCAGCGGAGACTTTAATTATCCCTGCAGTCGACATAGCTAAAACTCCAGGTGGTTAAACCGAATCACACAGAACAAGGGAGCACCTTGCTCTGATACCAATTGAAAGTGCGTTATATCGACTAGGGGGGTGAATAGGCGATTTTTATGAAAGTCTTCAAAACGTGGAAGTTATGAAGACAAACGATAGAAATAAACCTATTACCATGCAGCGGAAGGTAGACTACACTAGGCAAGCCATAGTCAAGTATTCAATGAAGTGAAAGCACAATGACTTAATAGCAGCAATGTAGTAAGGATCAGGTAGGAAGATATTATGAAGCCATACAGAACATGCAGTCACTCAGTGAAGACAAAAGATAGTGCAAACATACAATGACTTCACAAGGAGCAACAGTAAGTAAAGGGAAGGGAAGATGAAACCAGTGACTCGTTGAAGACAATGATTTGTTGGACCAGTTCCAGTTGCTGTGACAACTGTACGTCTGGTTAGGGCGGCTAGGTATTTAAACCTGAGGACACACAGTCCCGGACA
Source organism: Triticum urartu (assembly GCF_003073215.2). Taxonomy (NCBI): domain Eukaryota; kingdom Viridiplantae; phylum Streptophyta; class Magnoliopsida; order Poales; family Poaceae; genus Triticum; species Triticum urartu. The sequence goes on along the minus strand of NC_053023.1, from coordinate 96,115,333 downwards.
CCCAGTCCTGAATACGCAGCTCAAGACACTCAGTCCTCATCGTATTCCCCTTGAGCTAAGGTCACACGGACCTCGCCCAATCACTCTGGTAAGTCTTCAAGGTAGACTCCCAACCCTTCACAGACTTCGTTCACCGGCGATCCACAATGTCTCTTGGATGCTCAGAACGCGACGCCTAATCGGCTGGAGGATTCACAGTCCTCAAGTGTAATAAGTCTTCAGATCACATAGACAAGAAGACTTAAGTGATGCCTAATTCTCTTTGGCTCTGGGTGGTTAGGGCTTTATCCTTGCAAGGAAGTATCTCTCAAAGGCTTCGAGGTGGGTTGCTCTCAAACGACAAAAGCCGTACTCTAACTCTGAGCAGCCAACAGTTTATGGTTGTAGGGGGTGGGCTATTTATAGCCACTAGGCAACCCGACCTGATTTGTCCGAAATGACCCTAGGTCACTAAGGAACTGACACGTGTTCCAACAGTCAGATTTCAAACTCACACGGCAACTTTACTTGGGCTACAAGCAAAGCTGACTTGTCCGACTCTGGACAAGATTCGCTCTCATAGTCTTCACTCGAAGACATAGGTTTTGGTTAAGCATCACTTTAGTCATTCTGACTGGTTCTCTTGGACCCCACTTAACAGTACGGTGGTTCCTATGACTCAACAAAGAAGAAAAAGAACTACGAAAGATCTAAGTCTTCGAGCTCCATAGGCTTCATGCGATGTCTTCTTTTGTCATAGTCTTCAATGTGAATATCTTCATATACCACCTTTGACATCAATGTCTTCATACATTTTTAGGGGTCATCTCTGGTAGGAAAACCGAATCATGAGGGACTTCTACCTGTGTTATCCTGCAATTCTCACAAACACATTAGTCCCTCAACTAGGTTTGTCGTCAATTCTCCAAAACCAACTAGGGGTGGCACTAGATGCACTTACACAGCCATGCTCGTAGAGATCGCCAGGAGTGGGCAAACCAGTGAGCTCAATGATGTCAAAGGCTTTGGCTTCGTGATGAACGTTTCCAGTCATCCACTCCAGGACCCAAGTCTTCGGATCTCTGCTATACCCGCGGATGTGAAGTGTGGCATAGAATTGGAGCAGCAACTCTTCATTCCAATGCTCTTGGTCAGTAACAAACGGCAGCAGTCCAACTTCCTTGAAGCAATCCAAAGCTTCTTCCAGACAGGGCAGACCAGCTATAGCTTCAATGTCAAGGCGCTTGTGTGGGAAGATGCGACCTTGGTTGTAAAGAATGCATGAGTAATAGCTTCGTTGCGGATAGCTCCATAACCGATCAGATGATATCCTTTACCTTCAGTAGGGGTTCCTGGAGCTATCGAAGAATGTGTTGTCTGCTTTGAAGCCATTGATATTGAAGGAGCAGGTGCTGATGCAGGACCTGGGAACCTTGGCAATCTTGGGATTGGCTTCTGTACCTGAGGCCCTGTGCTCAACATGATAGTCGAACTGGGGACCGGCAGCAGACTCAGGGAACAGAAGTGGCGGGATCAGTGCTTCGCTGTCTTCTAATGCTTTTTGGTTGGGGAGGGCTCCACATAGCTTCATTGGTGGTGGTGGCAGCCGCAAGATTTTCATCCTCCACTTGACGAGCTGGAGGGTCGGTCACAAGCACGTTCTCCTTGAGAACTGCTTCTTGGTGGGACAGGGGAGTGGGAACTTGTGAGACTTCTTCTTCCGCGGCTGATGCAGCCGGATTGTCTTCAGCAGAGACTTGAGGCCTTGGACCTTTGCGAAGCCTGCGCAATGCAGGCGACGCCTGTGGAGTTGGAGTTGGCTGGGCCTCATAGTCTTCTTCCTCTTGTGGATGATCCGCCCATGAAGCATCCTGTGCAATTGGCGTCAGTGGACGACCAATGCTGATGAGTTCGCTGTTCTCGATCTGAGGAAGGACTGCACCATCTTCTACATGGTCATGTTGACCAATGTCTTCAGCAGCGATGGGGTCAGCTGCTGGAAAGTCTTCAGCTTCATGAGCCTCTATGGAAGCAGGCTCATGGATAGTCAGTTGGCGTTCAGCTTCAGGATAGACCATAGAAATGGGTTCAACTATCAAAGGCTCTGTGGGAGCAGCCCGATCTTTCTTGGTCTTCCTCTTCTTCTTGGAGGGGGCAGTAGGAGAGGCTTCAGGATGTTTCCTCTTCCTGGCTTCAGCCTCAGCAGTCCTCGTCTTCTTGAGCTCTGAAGCGGTTGACCGGCTTTTTGGCTTCGAGCCAGTCATTCTAGTTGGGAAGACAATGGGACTGCTTCCTGCCTTGGTGCGTCGGGTTCAGCCGTAGCAGGGCTTCTTCTTCTTCTTTGCGGCCATCCTGGGGTCGATGCCAGGACGCCCAAGGGCCTTGCGCTTCTCAGCCTCATTGTAGGCTTGCACACATCTGTCAGCCAGAACCTTCATGCGCTCACGCGAACCCTGAGCTTCTGCACGTTTCTTTACAAAGGCTTCCTTGAGCTCGTGCATCATACTCTTGAAGTTCTTCACTTCTTGCACGCTGAGCTTGGCCATATGCTTCTTGAACTGAGCCTTTTCATAGTCAATCTTTTGCTTCAGTTCAACAATGCGCTGGGCAATAGATTGAAGCAATGGCGCCTTGGAAGGCGACACTGAGGCCAATGGGTAGCTGCAGATCTTCAAAGCTGATGTTTGGCGTGTCAAACCACTCGTCAATGAAGTTGTGGATGATGGTTACATCAAAGAGAGGCAGATCATTGAAGATTTCTGCTTCTTCTTTGCTCTTGATGAGTTGCTCAAGAGCGTCATCTGCAAGATCTTCATCACTTGACAGATCAATGGCATCATTGCGCAGAATGGCAGCAGTTGTTAGCTCTTGGCCTGGTGTGTGGCAGAGGCATCTTGACCTTCTGGGGCTTGGAGATGCGTGATAAATCTTCGGACTGCACACTGTCTTCAGGAGGTGCAGTTGCCAGTGGCTTCGCCCGTGAGATTTTTGGTGAAGGGGCAGGCTTTGAAGCTTTAGGCTTCTTCAACTTCTTTGGCTTCGGCGCTGCAGGCGCTTCATCTGATTCAGCGTCAGCTGCAGGCTCATTCACTGCAGTCCCTTGAACCAAGATATGGGTGATGAGGCCTTCAAGGTTGTAGAAAGGACCGATGACATTGGGTTCTGCATCTCGTGTGCCATCAGCCCTTGGAGCTGAGGGACCAGGGTTGAAGTCTAGTCCCAATGTCTTCTTGTTTTGCTTCGCTGAGTTCTGGGCAAACTGGAAGTTGCGCTTGAACAGAATGTCGTCACGACACCATAGTAGTGACGATGGGTGTGCATCACAGGCTGTGGCCCACGGACCATGCAGGGATAGAAGCCTTGTTCAATGGCTTCATCTCTGGACCTGGGTTGAAGATTCTTGTATAGGATGTCTCCCCACGGTCTCTTGATGGCATTTTTCTCAGCATATTCCTGGGTTACAAATCGGTATTTGAACCATTGTTCTGCCCAATATCTTCGAATCCATTGGATTCGGGTCTTGCGCTGATTGTAATCCTCTTCAGGATCTGTCTTGTACAGTTCTGAGAGGTCATCTGGCAGATCTCTAGATGTTTCTCCACGACGCTTTCTGCCACCCTTCCTTGCTGATTTCTCTGAAGCCATGAACTTTAAACTGAAAGGCTTCAACACGTTCAAAGGCTTCAAAGATTTTCGCTTGCTGGACAAACAGGAACTTGCTTCGGGAGAATTTATATGATGCTGTAAGAATTCTGCAAATGAATGCAGACTATGAGAACCAAGGGATTCTCCCACGGACATGTACCTGTGACAAGCATTAAGGTGCGAGGGAAGGGGAAGAGGTCATATGCATTCTCAGAAGATTTTGAATATAAATCAGTTTAGAAGACATTGACCTCATCGTGCGAAGACATTCACTCATAGATAAGGAGTTGGTTCCAGATTTGTACGAATCCAGAGATCAGTACAAGTGAGGAATCTAACTACTTTGTGAAGCATAAGTGAATATACCTAGGCATGTTATGAGATGCAGTATGAAGAGAGATCTAACTTGTGTGAATAGAAACTGCTTGTGGTAGAAAGTGACAAAGCCATAGGATCAACGGTGCCGTAAAAAGGAAGTTTTATTTACCACACTAAGAACTGCTAGACGGAGTGGAAGATGAGGCCGAGCAGTTCGATCTTCCGTGCCCTAACTTGGCGACGGAGGACACCTACGGCGACGGCGGAGAGGACGATGTCCGCGGTCGGCGTGAAGACGGCGTCGGAGAGGTTGCGGCAGCGAAGCGCGTCGCCGGCGTCGTAGGGCTAGCGGTGGCGCTAGGGTTCGTGCGAGAGTGGAAGAAGAGATAATGACCGCTGTGAAGTGTGTATTTATAGGTACAGGGCGGCACTGCGTTATTACACAGGTGCCCCTGGCGATTCGCATCTGAGGAACACGTGGCCATTATGCGGAATTTTGGGGTTTGTTCCACGTCCCACGCACGCCTGGATTGTCGGGTGGTCGTTCCTACTTCTCCGGGTTTCATGTGGAGGAATGAGCATTGAAAACGGACTTAATGGTTGTCTCTGTATCTTCTGCTGACAAGGACGCAGAGAAGACATTCGACAGTTTCAATAGAATGCATATGATTTGGAGAGATAGAATTTGAGATAGAAAGCATAGAGAGGTTAGGGTCCGATCACATTCACTTAGTTCAAAAGATTCAACAAGAAGACATAGCTATAAGTGAATGCTGTAGAGGACAGAACACTAGTATATATATATATATCTATATAATCAACATAGTGAAGATAATCATGAAGATATGTTGAGATTGAAGCCAAACCTAAATGTGAAGACATAGCAAATGTAACGCCATGAGTGAAACACTTCAAAATAGAACATTTGGTGGTGGCGTTACCCACCGTATAGGAAGTATTAGACCCAGACACGGCGCACAATTATCGTGGCTGCTCCGAAGTCAAATTCCACATTAATGTATTCACACTTAGAATGTATGTCTTCATTGATTGAAGATATACTTTACTTCGTGTGTTGCACATCTAAGTCATCAATATGCATAAGGGTTAGGATGTGTGCCTGATCACAGGACATTTGAGGATTCCAGGATATTTAGCTCACACCGTAACTTGCAAAATCTCTTCTCATCCAAGGGCTTGGTGAAGATATCTGCCAATTGCTCTTCAGTGTTGACGTGTATGATATCAATATCTTCCTTCACAACATGATCTCTGAGAAAGTGATGACGAATTTCAATGTGCTTTGTCTTCGAGTGCTGAACTGGGTTGTTGGAAATCTTGATGGCGCTTTCGTTGTCGCAGTAAAGTGACACTTGCTTCAGATGAATGCCATAGTCCTTGAGTGTTTTCTTCATCCACAGAAGCTGAGCGCAGCAAGATCCAGCAGCAATATATTCAGATTCAGAAGTGGAGAGAGATACACTGTCCTGCTTCTTTGAAGACCAACATACAAGTGATCGTCCCAGAAAAAGTGACACGTGCCTGATGTAGACTTGCGATCAACTTTGTCACCAGCATAATCAGCATCCGAGAATCCAACTAGATCAAACTCTGAGCCCTTTGGATACCATAATCCTAGAGTTGGGGTGAGCCAAATATCGAAGAATTCGCCTTCACAGCTAAGTGATGCGACTCCTTTGGTCGCTCGAAATCGAGCACACATGCAAACATAAGCATAATATCTGGCCTAGATGCACATAGATAAAGTAAAGAACCAATCATGGAGCGGTATACCTTTTGATCGAACTCTTTACCATTCGTCGGGACCCAGATTGTTTGGCTGGCATTGGCGTCTGAAAGCTTTGCAGTCTTGCATACCGAACTTCTCAGGCAATCTTTGAGATACTTCTCTTGAGATATGAAGATGCCGTTGCGTTGTTGTCGTATTTGAAGACACCGAGGAAGAACTTCACTCTCCCATCATGAACATCTGATATTGCTCTTGCATCATATATCCAAACTCTTCACTGTATTTCTGATTGATGTAGCCGAAGATAATGTCATCCACATATATTTGGCACAGAAACAGTTCCCCATCATATGTCTCCGTGAAGAGAGTGGGGTCGAGGGAACCAGGTGTGAAGCCTTTGCTCTTCAGGAAGTATTTGAGTGTGTCATACCAAGCCCGAGAGGCTTTTTTGAGGCCATACAGTGCCTTGTTGAGCTTGTATACCATGTCAGGATGTTTTGGATCTTCAAAGCCAGGCGGTTGTGCAACATACACTTCTTCTTCAATCTTGCCATTAGAAAGCACTCTTCACATCCATTTGATATAGAAGTATGTTATGATGATTTGCATAGGCCAGCAGTATGCGTATGGCTTCAAGTCTAGCCACAGGAGCAAATGTTTCATCGAAGTCAATGCCTTCCACTTGAGTATATCCTTGAGCAACGAGACGAGCTTTGTTTCTGACAACTTGACCATGCTCATCTTGCTTGTTGCGGTATATCCATTTGGTGCCTATTATATTGTGCTTCCGTGGATCAGGATGCTTAACCAGTTCCCATACATTATTCAGCTCAAACTGTTGAAGCTCTTCTTGCATAGCTTGAATCCATTCAGGTTCCATGAAGGCTTCTTCAACTTTCTTGGGTTCTGTTATTGAGACGAATGCGAAGTGCCCACAGAAATTTGCTAGCTGAGTTGCCCTTGAACGAGTGAGTGGACCAGGTGCATTGATGCTATCAATTATTCTTTCAATCTGCACTTCATTGGCAACGAGGATGTACAGGGCGAAGATTTTGCTCTTGCTGATCATTGTCGTTGTTAGAAGGAATGTCTTCAGGCTGAGCATTGTCTTCATGTTGATCAGGTGCTGAGATGATAAGTTCTTCTTCAGGATGAGCTTCAGAAGGTATAATTTCTCCAGTTCCCATTAGCTTGATTGATTCACTGGATGGAACTTCATCTAGCACATTTGGCAGTTGCTCTCTTTGTGAACCGTTGGTCTCATCGAACCGCACATCCACTGTTTCAACCACTTTGTAATGAAAGAGATTGAAGACTCTGTAGGAGTGCGAATCCTTTCCATATCCAAGCATAAAACCCTCATGTGCTTTTGGTGCAAACTTTGAGGTGTGATGTGGGTCCTTGATCCAGCACCTTGCGCCAAATACTCTGAAGTAACTGACATTTGGCTTCTTGCCAGTAAGGAGCTCATAAGATGTCTTGTTCAGAAGCTTGTGAAGATAAACACGATTGATTGTATGGCATGCAGTATCAATGGCTTCAGGCCAGAATTTTCTTGGAGTCTTGTATTCATCTAGCATCGTTCTGGCCATCTCAATGAGTGTTCTGTTCTTGCGTTCGACGATGCCATTCTGCTGTGGCGTGTACGGGCTGAGAATTCATGTGTGATGCCCAAGGTATCAAGATATGTATCAAGGCCAGTGTTCTTGAATTCAGTGCCATTGTCACTTCTGATGTGCTTTATCTTGGCGCCATAATTGTTCATAGCTCGATTGGCGAAGCGTCTGAAGACATCCTGCACTTCAGTCTTGTAAAGGATTATGTGCACCCAAGTATATCTAGAATAATCATCAACAATGACAAAGCCATAGAGACAAGCAGTAGTAGTAAGAGTTGAGTAATGAGTGGGACCGAAAAGATCCATGTGAAGCAGTTCGAAGGGTCGAGTAGTGGTCATGATTGTCTTCGAGGGATGTTTGGCCCTCGTCATCTTTCCTGCTTCACAGGCACCGCATAAGTGATCTTTCTTGAACTTGACGCCCTCGATGCCTATGACATGCTTCTTCTTTGCAAGGGTGTGGAGGTTCCTCATGCCAGCATGCCCTAGCCTCCGATGCCAGAGCCAGCATTCTGAAGCTTTTGCTAGAAGACATACGGCAAGCTGTGGTCCTGCTGAGAAATCTACCACGTACAAATCATCTTTTCGATACCCTTCAAACACTAGAGACTTGTCAGATTCCATTAGTACAAGGCAACGATATTTTCCAAATATTACGATCATGTTCAAATCGCAAAGCATTGAGACAGACATTAAGTTGAAGCCAAGGGATTCAACAAGCATGACTTTATCCATGTGTTGATCCCTTGAGATTGCAACTCTACCTAGACCCAATACCTTACTTTTACCAGTGTCAGCAAATGTGATGTGGCTCTTGTCGGATGGACGTAAGGTTGAGTCCATAAGAAGGCTTCTTTTGCCAGTCATGTGATTTGTACACCCACTATCAATAATCCATTCTGAAGACGCTGGTGTCGTACCCTACAGTGCAGTTAGGGGGATAGGCTTCACCAAGAGCATTGTGAAGCAAAAACATTTGACGAACCAGTGGGTTATGAAAGCTTAGATCCAGATTAGGACTAATAGGGAGAGTAGCAAAGCGATTCAGGAACGAAGTACATAGTAAGACCATTCGGGCATTTGATCTTGCGCCCTACAAGATGTTTAAGGTCCCCAGCAATAGCGTCAGACGATTTTGGTTTTCTGCTGGAGACCTTTCCCTGCAAAAGAGAGTTAAGCTTTCTTAGCCACCCACATCTTCAAGGGTGGCTTAGAAGCAATAAGTCTAAGTGCAGCATCTGAGAATTTTGGCTTTGGAGCCCTAGCAAACAGTCTTGCAGGCGGACAATAGTACTCATAAGAATAAGCAGAATAGTTCTTGGTCTTATGAACATGGCGGTTTGATGAACCGCTCTCATATTCATATGCCTGAGTATGGTTTCCCTGCAAAACATTTGCGTTAGTGCGACTCAGGTGAGTCCTCTGTCTGTATGAAGCCTTTGGACCGTATGAAGCCTTTGGTCTGAGGTTTGTCTTCTTCACGTGAGGTGTCATGATGACATTCACAGGAAGATTCTCCAGACACCTTTTCGGAACCCAGATCTTCTTCATAGGCGGTCCATTCCTGCAGTTAGTACCAATGTACCTGGCAAACACTTCACCATTCTGATTCTTAAACAGTATATAGTTTGCATCAAAGGATTCATCAATGATAATGGGGTTAGCACAAGTGAAGCCAGATAGATTGGATGGATCTGCTGAAGGTTCCTTTGCAGCAACCCACATGGTTTTGGGGTACTGCTCAGGTTTCCAGTAAGAGCCATCAGCATTCATTTTCCTTACGAACCCAACACCCTCTTTCCTCGGGTTTCGGTTCAGAATCTGCTTTTTGAGGACATCACATAGTGTCTGATGCCCTTTAAGACTTTTGTACATCCCTGTTTCAAGCAATGTCTTCAACCTAGCATTCTCATCAGCAATAGCAGTGGTATCCTCAGCAGAGGGGTTAGTTACCACATCAACAGTTGAAGATATTGCAAACAGTAGCAGTAGAACATTCAGCAACAGAAGTAGCATTATCACGCTCAATGCATTTAAGACATGGTGGTTCAAATCCTTCCTGAGCGGGACTGATCTGTTTGGCGCGAAGTGACTCGTTTTCCTTTTGAAGATCTTCATGAGCCGCTCTCAATTTCTCAAGATCTTGCTTCCTTTGAAGATAATCATAGGAAAGCTTTTCATGAGTTGTTGAGAGAGTTTCATGACGACTTTCAAGTTCCTGATACTTAACATGAAGATTTTTTATGTCTTCAATTAAGGATTCAATCGAGTCATTTCAGCACCTAACAGATCATCGCTTCTGTCTAACAGTTTTTGAATATGTTCCATAGCTTTCTGTTGTTCAGTTGCAATTTTAGCAAGTGTTTTGTAGCTGGGTTTTGAACCACAATCAAAGTCATCGTCACTAGATGTTTGATAGTGAGTAGTGCGTGTGTTTACCTTGGCACCGCGTGCCATGAAGCAGTAGGTAGAAGCGGAGTAGTCCTTGTCATTTGCATCGGTGTCGGTGATGAAGTCATTGTCTTTCAGTGTTGAAGATGACTTGCAACATAGCTGTAGCCCAGACTTGCAGATCCTGAATCGGACTCCTCCTCAGACTCCACCTCCACCTCCTCAGAAGCAGACTCCTCCTCTGAATCCATTTCCTTGCCAACAAACGCACGTGCCTTGCCAGATGAGCTCTTCTTGTGTGATGAAGACTTTGAGGAAGACTTGGAAGAAGACTTTGAGTATTTCTTCTTCTTCTTGTCGTCAGAGTCATATTCCTTGCTCTTCTTCTTCTTTTTGTTCTCATTGTCCCACTGTGGACACTCAGAGATGAAGTGGCCAAGTTTCTTGCACTTGTGACATGTTTTCTTCTTGTAGTCATGAGCAGAAGCTTCATCATTCCTTGAGCTTGATCGGGAAGACTTTCTGAAGCCTTTCTTCTTGGTGAATTTTTGGAACTTCTTGACAAGCATAGCAAGTTCCCTTCCAATGTCTTCAGGATCATCAGAACTGCTGTCAGATTCTTCTTCAGATGAGGAGACAGCTTTTGCCTTCAAGGCACGAGTTCGCCCATAGTTTGGACCGTAGATATCTCTTTTCTCAGAAAGCTGAAACTCATGTGTGTTGAGCCTCTCAAGTATGTCAGACGGATCGAGTGTCTTGAAATCAGGACGTTCTTGAATCATCAGGGCTAGGGTGTCAAACGAACTATCAAGTGATCTCAGTAGTGTCTTGACGACTTCATGTTTGGTGATCTCAGTAGCGCCGAGGGCTTGAAGCTCATTTGTGATGTCAGTGAGTCGGTCAAATGTGAGCTGGACATTCTCATTGTCATTTCGCTTGAAGCGGTTGAAGAGGTTGCGAAGGACACTGATTCTCTGATCTCTCTGGGTTGAGACGCCTTCATTGACCTTGGAGAGCCAGTCCCAGACCAGCTTAGATGTTTTCAAAGCACTCACACGGCCATACTGTCCTTTGGTCAGATGACCACAGATGATATTCTTGGCAGTAGAGTCCAGTTGAACGAATTTCTTGACATCAGCAGCAGTGACACCTTCTCCAGCCTTGGGAACGCCGTTCTCGACGACATACCATAGGTCGACGTCAATGGCTTCAAGATGCATGCGCATCTTATTCTTCCAGTAGGGATATTCAGTTTCATCGAAGACGGGGCACGCAGCGGAGACTTTAATTATCCCTGCAGTCGACATAGCTAAAACTCCAGGTGGTTAAACTGAATCACACAGAATAAGGAGCACCTTGCTCTGATACCAATTGAAAGTGCGTTATATCGACTAGAGGGGGGGTGAATAGCGATTTTTATGGAAAGTCTTCAAAACGTGGGAGTTATGAAGACAAATGATAGAAATAAACCTAATTACCCTGCAGCGGAAGGTAGACTACACTAGGCAAGCCATAGTCAAGTATTCAATAGAGTGAAAGCACAATGACTAATAGCAGCAATGGAGTAAGGATCAGGTAGGAAGATATTGTGAAGCCACACAGAACATGCAGTCACTCAGTGAAGACAAGATAGTGCAAACATACAATGACTTCACAAGTAGTAACAGTAAGTAAAGGGAAGGGAAGATGAAACCAGTGACTCGCTGAAGACAATGATTTGTTGGACCAGTTCCAGTTGCTGTGACAACTGTACGTCTGGTTAGGGCGGCTAGGTATTTAAACCTTAGGACACACAGTCCCGGACACCCAGTCCTGAACACGCAGCTCAGGACACCCAGTCCTCACCGTATTCCCCTTGAGCTAAGGTCACACATACCTCGCCCAATTACTCTGGTAAGTCTTCAAGGTAGACTCCCAAACCTTCACAGACTCCGTTTACCGGCAATCCACAATGTCTCTTGGATGCTCAGAACGCGACGCCTAACCGGCTGGAGGATGCACAGTCCTCAAGTGTAATAAGTCTTCAGATCACACAGACAAGAAGACTTAAGTGATGCCTAAATCTCTTTGGCTCTGGGTGGTTAGGGCTTTATCCTCGCAAGGAATTCTCTCTCAAAGGCTTCGAGGTGGGTTGCTCTCAAACGACAAAAGCCGTACTCTCAATCTGGGCAGCCAACCGTTTATTGTTGTAGGGGGTGGTCTATTTATAGCCACTTGGCAACCCGACCCGATTTGTCCGAAATGACCCTGGGTCACTAAGGAACTGACACATATTCCAACGGTCAGATTTCAAACTCACACGGCAACTTTACTTGGGCTGCAAGCAAAGCTGACTTGTCCGACTCTGGACAAGATTCGCTCTCATAGTCTTCACTCGAAGACATAGGTTTTGGTTAGGCATCACTTCAGTCATTCTGACTGGTTTTCTTGGACCCCACTTAACAGTACGGTGGTTCCTATGACTCAACACAAAAGAAAGAGAACTACGAAAGATCTAAGTCTTCGAGCTCCATAGGCTTCATGTGGTGTCTTCTCTTGTCATAGTCTTCAATGTGAATATCTTCATATACCACCTCTGACTTCAATGTCTTCATACATTTTTAGGGGTCATCTCTGGTAGGAAAATCGAATCAATGAGGGACTTCTACCTGTGTTATCCTGCAATTCTCACAAACACATTAGTCCCTCAACTAGGTTTGTCGTCAATACTCCAAAACCAACTAGGGGTGGCACTAGATGCACTTACAATTACCTCTTGCCGACAAACCTACCATGCGGCTATGCCTCTAAGTCGTGCCCCGACACGTGGGAGATATAGCCGCATTGTGTGTGTTACATGCATATTGCTTGTTTCTTCCTAAGGATGAGCCGGGTGTGCTGTCAATAGTCTCTGCCGACTCATGGGGGCTATGCAGTTAAGTTCTGTTCTTTTACACAGTGATCAATAGGACCGGCTCATTCATACTGATTAAACCGGCCCTTGGGGACTACGAATGCGAAATTATGTTATTCTCAGCATCCGGTTTGGTTTTAAACCGGACTTGGAGGTTAAGGAAATATGCCCTAGAGGCAATAATAAAGTTATTATTTATTTCCTTATATCATGATAAATGTTTATTATTCATGCTAGAATTGTATTAACCGGAAACATAATACATGTGTGAATACATAGACAAACAGAGTGTCACTAGTATGCCTCTACTTGACTAGCTCGTTGATCAAAGATGGTTATGTTTCCTAACCATAGACATGAGTTGTCATTTGATTAACGGGATCACATCATTAGGAGAATGATGTGATTGACTTGACCCATTCCGTTAGCATAGCACTTGATCGTTTAGTTTGTTGCTATTGCTTTCTTCATGACTTATACATGTTCCTATGACTATGAGATTATGCAACTCCCGTTTATCGGAGGAACACTTTGTGTGCCACCAAACGTCACAACGTAACTGGGTGATTATAAAGGTGCTCTACAGGTGTCTCCGAAGGTACTTGTTGGGTTGGCGTATTTCGAGATTAGGATTTGTCACTCCGATTGTCGGAGAGGTATCTCTGGGCCCTCTCGGTAATGCACATCACTTAAGCCTTGCAAGCATTGCAACTAATGAGTTAGTTGCAGGATGATGTATTACGGAACGAGTAAAGAGACTTGCCGGTAACGAGATTGAACTAGGTATTGAGATACCGACGATCAAATCTCAGGCAAGTAACATACCAATGACGAAGGGAACAACGTATGTTGTTATGCGGTCTGACCGATAAAGATCTTCGTAGAATATGTGGGAGCCAATATGAGCATCCAGGTTCCGCTATTGGTTATTGACCGGAGACGTGTCTCGGTCATGTCTACATTGTTCTCGAACCCGTAGGGTCCGCACGCTTAAGGTTTCGATGACAGTTATATTATGAGTTTATGGGTTTTGATGTACCGAAGGAGTTCGGAGTCCCAGATGAGATCGGGGACATGATGAGGAGTCTCGAAATGGTCGAGATGTAAAGATCGATATATTGGACGACTATATTCGGACATCGGAAAGGTTCCGAGTGATTTGGGTATTTTTCGGAGTACCGGAGAGTTACGGGAATTCGTCGGGGAGTATATGGGCTTTATTGGACTTTAGGGGAAAGAGAGAGGAGAGGTTGGGCGCCCCCCAAGGCCTAGTCCGAATTGGACTAGGGGGAGGGGCTGCGCCCCCTCCTTCCTTCTCTTCTCTCTTCCCTTGCCTTGACTCCCACTCCTACTACTTGGAAAGGGGGGAATCCTACTCCCGGTGGGAGTAGGACTCCTCCAGGGCGCGCCATAGGGGCTGGCCCTCTCCCCCCTCCTCCACTCCTTTATATACGTGGCCAGGGGGCACCCCATAGACACACCAATTGATCCTTGAGATCTATTAGCCATGTGCGGTGCCCTCCTCCACCATAATCCTCGATAATATTGTAGCGGTGCTTAGGCGAAGCCCTGCGACGGTAGAACATCAAGATCGTCACCACATCGTCGTGCTGACGGAACTCTTCCCCGACATTCTGCTGGATCGGAGTCCGGGGATCTTCATCGAGCTGAACATGTGCTAGAACTCGGAGGTGCCGTAGTTTCGGTGCTTGATTGGTCGGGCCGTGAAGACGTACGACTACATCAACCGCGTTGTGCTAACGCTTTCGCTTCCGGTCTACGAGGGTACGTAGACAACACTCTCCCCTCTCGTTGCTATGCATCACCATGATCTTGCATGTGCGTAGGAATTTTTTTGAAATTACTACGTTCCCCAACAGTGGCATCCGAGCCAGGTTTTATGCGTTGATGTAATATGCACGAGTAGAACACAAGTGAGTTGTGGGCGATATAAGTCATACTGCTTACCAGCATGTCACACTTTGATTCGGCGATATTGTTGGATGAAGCGGCCCGGACCGACATTACGCGTACGCTTACGCGAGACTGGTTCTACCGACGTGCTTTGCACACAGGTGGCTGGCGGGTGTCAGTTTCTCCAACTTTAGTTGAACCGAGTGTGGCTACGCCCGGTCCTTGCGAAGGTTAAAACAGCACCAACTTGACAAACTATCGTTGTGGTTTCGATGCGTAGGTAAGAACGGTTCTTGCTCAGCCCGTAGCAGCCACGCAAAACTTGCAACAACAAAGTAGAGGACATGTAACTTGTTTTTGCAGGGCATGTTGTGATGTGATATGGTCAAGATGTGATGAGATATAAGTTGTTGTATGAGATGATCATGTTTTGTTGAAGTTATCGGCAACAGGCAAAAGCCTTATGGTTATCTCTCTATTGCATAAGATGCGAGCGCCAAATAATTGCTTTACTTTATCGCTATGCGATAACAATAGTTGCAAGAGCAATTGTTGGCGAGACAACCATGTGACGACACATTGATATAGATCAAGATGATGGAGATCATGGTGTCATGCCGGTGACGATGGAGATCATGATGATGCTTTGGAGATGGAGATCAAAGGCACAAGATGATGATGGCCATATCATGTCACATATTATGATTGCATGTGATGTTTATATTTTATACATCTTATTTTGCTTAGTTCGGCGGTAGCTTTATAAGATAATCTCTCACTAAATTATCAAGGTATAAGTGTTCTCCCTGAGTATGCACCGTTGCGAAAGTTCTTCGTGCTGAGACACCACGTGATGATCGGGTATGATAGGCTCTACGTTCAAATACAACGGGTGCAAAACAGTTGCACACGCGGAATACTCAGGTTAAACTTGACGAGCCTAGCATATACAGATATGGCCTCGGAACACTGGAGACCGAAAAGTCGAGCGTGAATCATATAGTAGATATGATCAACATAGTGATGTTCACCATTGAAAACTACTCCATCTCACATGATGATCGGACATGGTTTAGTTGATATGGATCACGTGATCACTTAGATGATTAGAGGGATGTCTATCTAAGTGGGAGTTCTTAAGTAATATGATTAATTGAACTTTAATTTATCATGAACTTAGTCCTGGTAGTATTAGCATATCTATGTTATAGATCAATAGCTCGCGATGTTGCTCCCCGTTTAATTTTGATATGTTCCTAGAGAAAACTAAGTTGAAAGATGTTAGTAGCAATGATGCGGATTGGATCCGTGATCTGAGGTTTATCCTCATTGCTGCACAGAAGAATTATGTATTTGATGCACCGCTAGGTGAGAAACCTATTGCAGGAGCAGATGAAGATGTTATGAACATTTGGCTAGCTCAATATGATGACTACTTGATAGTTTAGTGCACCATGCTTAAACGGCTTAGAATCGGGACTTCAAAGACGTTTTGAACGTCATGGACCATATGAGATGTTCCAGGAGTTGAAGTTAATATTTCAAGCAAATACCCGAGTTGAGAGATATGAAGTCTCCAACAAGTTCTATAGCTAAAAGATGGAGGAGAATAGCTCAAGCAGTGAGCATGTGCTTAGATTGTCTGGGTACTACAATCGCTTGAATCAAGTGGGAGTTAATCTTCCAGATAAAATAGTGATTGACAGAATTCTCTAGTCACCATCACCAAGTTAGTAGAACTTCGTGATGAACTATGATATGCAAGGGATAACGGAAACAATTCCCAAGCTCTTCGTAATGCTGAAATCGACGAAGGTAGAAATCAAGAAAAATATCATGTGTTGATGGTAGACAAGACCACTAGTTTCAAGAAAAGGGCAAAGGGAAGAAGGGGAACTTCAAGAAGAACGACAAGCAAGTTGCTGCTCAAGTGAAGAAGCCCAAGTCTGGTCCTAAGCCTGAGACTAAGTGCTTCTACTGCAAAGGGACTGGTCACTGGAAGCGGAACTGCCCCAAGTATTTGGCGGATAAGAAGGATGGCAAAGTGAACAAAGGTATATTTGATATACAGATTATTGATGTGTATTTTACTAGTGTTCGTAGCAACCCCTCGGTATTTGATACTGGTTCAGTTGCTAAGAGTAGTAACTCGAAACGGGAGTTGCAGAATGAACATAGACTAGTTAAGGGTGAAGTGACGATGTGTGTTGGAAGTGGTTCCAAGATTGATATGATCATCATCGCACACTCCCTATACTTTCGAGATTAGTGTTAAACCTAAATAAGTGTTATTTGGTGTTTGCATTGAGCATGAATATGATTTGATCATGTTTATTGCAATACGGTTATTCATTTAAGTAAGAGAATAAATCATTATTCTGTTTACATATATGGTTACACACCCAATGAAAATGGTTCGTTGGATCTCGATCGTAGTGATACACATATTCGTAATATTGAAACCAAAAGATGCAAAGTTAATAATGATGGTGCAACTTATTTGTGGCACTGCTGTTTAGGTCATATTGGTGTAAAGCGCATGAAGAAAATCCATGTTGATGGGCTTTTGGAATCACTTGATTATGAATCAATTGATGCTTGCGAACCATGCCTCATGGGAAAGATGACTAAGACTCCGTTCTCCGGAACAATGGAGCGAGCAACAGATTTTTTGGAAATCATACATACTGATGTATGTGGTCCGATGAATATTGAGGCTCGTGGCAGGTATCATTATTTTTTGATCTTCACAGATGATTTGAGCAGATATGAGTATATCTACTTGATGAAACACAAGTCTGAAACATTTGAAAAGTTCAAAGAATTTCAGAGTGAAGTGGAGAATCATCGTAACAAAAATAAAACTTTCTACGATATGATCGCAGAAGTAAAATATTTGAGTTATGAGTTTGGCCTTCAGTTAAAAACAATGTGAAATAGTTTCACTACTCACGCCACCTGGAACACCACAGTGTAATGGTGTGTCCGAACGTCATAACCCTACTTTATTAGATATGGTGCGATCTATGATGTCTCTTACCGATCTACCACTATCGTTTTGGGGTTATACATTAGAGACAACTACATTCACGTTAAATAGGGCCCCATCTAAATCCGTTGAGACGACACCGTATGAACTATGGTTTGGCAAGAAACCTAAGCTGTTGTTTCTTAAAGTTTGAGGTTGCAATGCTTATGTGAAAAAGTTTCAACTTGATAAGCTCGAACCCAAATCGGAGAAATGTGTCTTCATAGGATACCCAAAGTAGACTGTTGGGTACACCTTCTATCACAGATCCGAAGGCAAAACTTTTGTTGCTAAATTCGGAGTTTTTCTAGAGAAGAAGTTTCTCTCGAAAGAAGTGAGTGGGAGAAAAGTACAACTTGATGAGGTAACTGTACCTGCTCCCTTATTGGAAAGTAGTACATCATAGAAACCGGTTTCTGTGACACCTACACCAATTAGTGATGAAGCTAATGATAATGATCATGAAACTTCAGATCAAGTTACTACAGAACCTCGTAGATCAACCAGAGTAAGATCCGCACCAGAGTGGTACGGTAATCCTGTTCTGGAAGTCATGCTACTAGATCATGATGAACCTACGAACTATGAAGAAGCGATGGTGAGCCCAGATTCCACAAAATGTCTAGAAGCCATGAAACCTGAGATGGGATCCATGTATGAGAACAAAGTGTGGACTTTGGTTGACTTGCCCATTGGTCGGCAAGCAATTGAGAATAAATGGATCTTCAAGAAGAAGACTGACGCTGACGGTAATGTTACTGTCTACAAAGCTCGACTTGTTGCAAAAGGTTTTCGACAAGTTCAAGGGATTGACTACGATGAGACCTTCTCACCAGTAGCGATGCTTAAGTCTGTCCGAATCATGTTAGAAATTGCCGCATTTTATGATTATGAAATTTGGAAAATGGATGTCAAAACTGCATTCCTGAATGGATTTCTGGAAGAAGAGTTGTATATGATGCAACCAGAAGGTTTTGTCGATCCAAAGGGAGCTAACAAAATATGCAAGCTCCAGCGATCCATCTTTGGACTGGTGCAAGCATCTTGGGGTTGGAATATACGCTTTGATAAGTTGATCAAAGCATATAGTTTTATACAGACTTGCAGTGAAGCCTGTATTTACAAGAAAGTGAGTGGGAGCACTACAGCATTTCTGATAAGTATATGTGAATAACATATTGTTGATCAAAGATAATGTAGAATTATTCTGCAAATCATAAAGGAGTGTTTGAAAGGAGTTTTTCAAAGAAAGACCTCGGTGAAGCTGCTTACATATTGAGCATCAAGATCTATAGAGATAGAGCAAGACGCTTGATAAGTTTTCCAATGAGTACATACCTTGACAAGATTTTGAAGTAGTTCAAAATGGAACAGTCAAAGAAGAAGTTCTTGCCTGTGTTACAAGGTGTGAAGTTGAGTAAGACTCAAAACCCGACCACGGCAGAAGATAGAGAGAGAATGAAAGTCATTCCCTATGCCTTAGACATAGGTTCTATAAAGTATGCCATGCTATGTACCAGACCTATTGTATACCCTGCCCTGAGTTTGGAAAGGGAGTACAATAGTGATCTAGGAGTAGATCACTGGACATTGGTCAAAATTATCCTTAGTGGAATAAGGTTATGTTTCTCGATTATGGAGGTGACAAATGGTTCGTCGTAAAGGGTTACATCGATGCAAGTTTTGACACTGATCCAGATGACTCTAAGTCTCCATCTGGATACATATTGAAAGTGGGAGCAATTAGCTAGAATAGCTCCATGCAAAGCATTGTTGACATAGAAATTTGCAAAATACTTACGGATCTGAATGTGGCAGACCCGTTGACTAAACTTCTCTCACAAGCAAAAACATATCCACCCTCATCTCTCTCTTTGT